>NW_026453392.1:0-65290 GCF_025200985.1 Drosophila gunungcola
AAAACATATTGTTATTTTCTATCTATTAAATACGTATTTGACTTAATTGCAATAATACTTAGTTAAAGTTTTACTTTGTTGAAACAAACGTAGATATTGCAAGTATTTCAAGTTTATTTATTTTATCTATTGAATCATTAATTTTTTTTTAATTTTCATTTGACTATTTTTGGAATAGATTTTTATATCTGAAAGCTTAGTTTCAAATTGAACTATGTTACCCTTAAATATAAGGCATTTAAAATAAATAGAATCAATTTTATATTTAATATTTTTCACATTAATTCAAATGTTAAATGTTAAATCTCGCAATATTTTGATTTTATATTTAACTTAAATATGAAATATATAATTTAATAGCTAAATATATATTTATTTAAGTATTTGCATGAGTGTGCTAATATCTATGCTGTAATTTTATATTTAATTTAAATATTATTTTGATTTTTGCATCAGCGTGCTAACATCTATATGTTAATCCATGTTAATCCGCAGTCAAATATGCCGATGATGGCAGCCTGCAGCTGTCGCAGTCGGCGCTGCACCACCTGCGCTGGATGCTGCAGAAGGACGCACTGCGTCAGGACATGTTCCTGCTGGGCCAGCCGGGTCCGCTGCGCCGCCAGCTGGCGCTGCAGTTCCTGGAGCTGACGCAGCGCGAGGTGGAGTACGTGGCGCTCAGCAGGGACACCACCGAGAGCGACCTCAAGCAGCGACGCGAGATCCACGACAAGGCGGCCGTCTACCACGACCAGGGCGCGGTGCGAGCGGCCCTCAATGGCCGCGTCCTCATCCTCGACGGCGTGGAGCACGCGGAGCGGAACGTCCTGCCCATACTGAACAATCTGCTGGAGAATCGCGAGATGCATCTGGAGAGCGGCAAGTTTCTGATGTCGCCCGAGCGGTACGACAAGCTGCTGGAGGTGGGTTATCGAGGATTAGTGGGTCCCTAAGTCCTACCAATTCTACACTAGTAAAAAATAACGTGGGGAATTAACGTATCTCATACTCAATTTCATAGTTTTTAGCTTTGAATTTCACCTATTGCGGTTTTTAGATATACATATATATTATATTTAATTTGAATATTTTCGGAGCAGATTTTATTCGTTAGGGTTTTTATAATCAATATAATATTATTCACATTAATTCAAATATTGTCAAATTAAAGCATGCTTTTTAGTGTGCATTGTATATGAGATATGAGTTATATTAGGATGTGTTATTAAATTTAAATCGAAATATGTTTTAATTATTTATAATTATAAAATTAGTCTGTCAGTTTTCTGTTTTTCCATTAAATAATAATTAATTAAAGATTAGTAATGATTTACTATTTCGAAAATAGGGTTTTAATTTTAATTAAAATCGGACAACGATAGCAAAGTGGTAAATCGACAAAGGGATATAATCTATAGTATTTATTTATTCGTATACTAAATATTTCCCATTCTTGCAGAAACACTCACGGGAGCAGCTGGACGAGTGGGGTCTGCTGCGGGTCTCCGAGCAGTTCCGGGTGGTGGCCTTGGGCCTGCCCACGCACAAGTACAAGGGCACTCCGCTGGATCCGCCGCTGCGGTCCCGCTTCCAGTCGCGCAACGTGACCGCCTACTCCTACGGCGAGCTGTTCGAGGAGCTGCAGCAGGAGGCGCCTTCTGTGCCCGCCGAGCACCTCAAACAGCTGCTCACCTTCGCCCTCACCTTGCAGCAGGCGGATCCGGCGCTCCAGTTGCCGGACTTTCCACTGCACAACCTGCGATTGGGTGTGCAAATGATGGTGGGTTAAGGTCAAACTACACTTTAAAAAGAAACGTAGTAAATCCAAGTATTTCACACTCAAGTCAAACATTCAACGCTTCGATTTGCCCTTAGTTTTTCATTATTCAACATATGCAGATATTACATTTTTTTAATATTTCATTTGTACATTTTCGGTTTAGACTTCAAACTTCAAACAAAATACATTCATATAAAACAGTGCAATTAAATAAACACTCCATTTACTATTTGGTTTGGTATTTAATATTTAATTTAAAAATGATGTGAACAATTTCTACAATCAAATACACATTCATATTAAATAGTGCACTTTAATAAGCACTGTATTTGAAATATAACAGTTTGGATTTTCCTCTGCCATTTTTAAGTTAAATATTTAATATAAATGTTGTATTTAAATATTCCATTTTTTATCACTCATCCAGCCCTCTGAATCCTGATTGATATCTTCCTCTTGTTATGTTGCTTTCCAGGAGGCCAATCCTTTGCTGAGCCTTTACGACGTGCTCAGTCGCTTGTATCCCTACCAGAGCATGCTGAAGCCCGACCAAAAGAAGCGCGTGGAGGAGCTGCTCAAGAAGCTGGACATCCAGTTGGCGCCCAGCCAGAGCATCAAGAAGATCGAGAGTGGGCCAGGGGCTGGTGGCCAGGTGCAGCTCAAGCTGGACGAGCTGCAGCTGACACTGCCCGGCGGAGAGACGGCCCCGAGGAGCTCCAGCTTCGTGGACCTGCCCCACCAGCGGCAGGCGCTGGCCAGTCTGCTGCAGGCCTACGCCGTGGGCGACGTGTGCCTCATGGGCGAGAAGGGCGTGGGCAAGCTGACCCTCGTCCAGGAGCTGCTCCGCCTGCTGCGGCAGAGCGCGGAGCCCATGATGCTCTACGAGGACATGACCAGCCGGGACATCGTGCAGCAGCGCATCACCAGTCCGCAGGGCGACACCGTGTGGCGCGACTCGCCGCTGGTGCGGGCCGCCAAGTCCGGCTCCGTGGTGCTCCTCAATGGCCTGCACCGCCTGCACAAGAGCACGGCCAGCGTTTTGCAGCGGTGAGTACACAGACACCCAGCTGCGGTCGAAATAGTAGTAGTTTTTACACTACTAAAAACAAAACGTAGCAAATCCAAGTATATATACTTAATATAAGATTTTTTTTCACTTTGATATTCATCCTCCGCGGTTTTTAGTTATTTTAAATAATTACTCAACTATTTTTACATTTACATTTACATTTTTATTAAATTTATTTCGTACAAATATGTACTATTTAAAAAATGTACTATTTAAAACCGCTTTAATGTAAATAACTAACCCAATATTTTTATTTTATTAAACTTATATTACATTTATATTTATTTATTAATGTACTAAAATGTTCTTAAATGTACATAATTACCCCAATATTTTTATTTTATCTAACTTATATTACATTTATATTTATTTTGTACCAAAATGTACTTAAATGTACACACTTACCCCATTTATTGGTACCAATACGTGCTTTTTAAAAGGTTGCTAGTAAAATTGCTAACATATGTACATAATTACCCCATGGTTTTTGTTGTTCCAGTCTCATTCACGATCGGGAGCTGCAGCTGTGCGACGGCAGCACCCTGCTGGGTGCGAACCGCTACCGGAGCCTGCTCCAGCAGGGCTTCTCCGCGGAGCAGCTGGCCGAGATGGGCTTCCTGCCGCTGCACGAGTCCTTCCGCGTGGTGGCGCTGGCGGAGCCCCCGCGTCCGGGTGGCGGCCAGCCCAGTTGGCTGACTGCCGAGCTGCTCGGCCTGTTCCTCTACCAGGAGCTGCGTCCACTGCGCCAGGCGGAGGAGCAGCAGCTGCTGGCCCAGCTCTGCGGCGGCTCACTGCCCGCTGGAGGGGAGGGGCTGCTGAAACTGGCCCACTTGCTGCGCTCCTCGCCGGATCCGCTGCTCCAGGGCCTGGCCGGCACACTGTCCACCAGGCAGTTGCTCAAGCTGGCCCGCCGCCTGGCCGCCTATCCGCAGAGCGATGTCCACGAGATGCTGCAGAACACATTCCTGGCCAGGTTCATGCCCGCCCTGTCGCGCAGTGCCTTGGAGCAGGCGCTCCGCCAGGTGGGCATTGAGTCCGGAGCTTCGAGAGTCACCAAGAATCACATATCTGTGGAGGCCAACACCTTGAGGATTAACTCCACCCTTTACACACGAGGAGAAATTACACAGGAAGAGCTCTCCAAGGTGCCCAGCACGCTGTTCTACGAGATGCCCCAGCATATCAGGCTGCTGGAGCTCCTGCTGCAGGACTACCTCAACGGGGAGCACCTCCTGCTGGTGGGCAACCAGGGCGTGGGCAAGAACAAGCTGGTGGACCGCCTGCTGGAGCTGATGCAGCGCCCAAGGGAGTACATCCAGCTGCACCGCGACACCACAGTGCACAGTCTGACGCTGCAGGCCACGCTCAAGGATGGCCAGGTGGCCTACGAGGACAGTGCTCTGGTGCAGGCGGTCCGGTCGGGTCATGTCCTGGTCGTGGATGAGGCGGACAAGGCGCCGGTGAACGTGACCTGCATACTGCGAACGCTGGTGGAGAGTGGCCAAATGGTCCTCGCCGATGGCCGGAGGATTGTGCCAGCTGGCTGTGGAGGCAGCGCACCCAATGCCATAGAAACGCATCCCGATTTCCGGCTCATCGTGCTGGCCAATCGTCCGGGCTTCCCCTTCCTGGGCAACGACTTCTTTGCCGCCCTGGGCGATGTCTTCAGCTGCCATGCCATCAGCAATCCGGATCCGGACTCCGAGATCTTTCTGCTGCAGCAATATGGTCCCGGGGTTCCCCTCAAAACACTTCGCACCCTGGTCAACGCCTTTGGAGAACTGAGATCGCTGGCGGATGAGGGCCTGCTCAACTATCCCTACTCCACGCGTGAGGTGGTGAGCATTGTGCGGCACCTGGAGCGCTATCCCCAGGAGCACCTCTCCGAGGTCGTCTGCAACGTGCTGGACTTCGATCGCTACCAGCCGGAGGCACTGCAGCAGGTCAGTCAGGTGCTGGCCAAGCATGGCATCGAGTGCCTTGCCAGCGAGGAGGAACTCCTGACCATGCGGGGCAAGAAGACCCAGCTGGAGGCCTCCATCAAGCGGCACAGTGGCCTCGGTGTCTCGGGCCCAAAGTTCGGCAAGCTGGATCCCAAGAATGAGCCGCATGTGGGCGGCAACACGTGGGCGGGCGGCAGTGGGGGGCGTGACACCGCCGGACTGGGCGGCAAGGGAGGACCCTTCCGGCTGGACAAGGGCCATCAGGTGCACCAGCTGAGTGACGAGGAGAAGGCCGATGTGCCCGAGGAGATCAAGAAGGCGGCCCGCGAAATGAACCGGCGCGCCTTCGAGGAGAAGCTCCGCGAGATCAAGATGTCCGCCCACGACCACAAGCTCTACGCCCAGTTCAGCGAGCCCAATCGCCGGCCGGTGCAGCAGCTGAAGGCCATCCTGGAGGCCATGCAGACCAAGAGCAGGGAGCGCCAGTGGCAGAAGTACCAGACGCACGGCGACCTGGACGACACCCGGCTGGTGGAGGGCATCACCGGCGAGAAGAACATCTACCGGCGGCGCGCGGAGGCCAATCCCTGGGCCGACCACGTCCAGGAGAAGCCCAACCGGCTCAAGCTGGTCGTCGATGTCTCCGGCTCGATGTACAGGTGGGTGTTCCAAACTCTCAATACAGTACTAAACAAACAAAAGCGATCATAAGGGGTTATTAAATAAGCGAAATTTGGCCAGCAAAAATCGCTGTCAAAGATGGTTAAATTAAGCCATTAACAACTTTTTTGTGTCTAATCTTCGCAAAAAAATGTGATGTAACCCCTTATAAAATATTCAAAATATATATTTTATTCGAGTGATGTAGCTTGTCGGTCTTATAGCGGCCAAAAAGATCAGTATCTTGGCCATAACAATAAAAATAATGATTCGATGGTCGTTAAAACTGTTATAAACTCGTTACGTTAAAAATTAAAAAAAAAAAGTAATGTAAGCCCTTTACTTCACATGTACTAACATATGTGCTTACAGGTTCAATGGCTACGATGGACGGCTGGACCGACAGCTGGAGGCCGTGGTCATGGTGATGGAGGCCTTCGAGGGCTTCGAGAAGAAGATCGTCTACGACATCGTCGGCCACAGCGGCGAGGGCTGGGAGATTCCGTTCGTGGCGGCGGGCAGTCCGCCGAAGAACGACAAGGAGCGGTTCGAGGCCATCCGGATGATGCACGCGCACTCGCAGTTCTGCTGGTCCGGCGACTCCACGGTGAAGGCGGCCCGCGAGGCCTGCTCCACGCTGGGGGCGGAGCAGGACTACGACAACGCCATCGTGGTGGTGCTCAGCGATGCCAATCTGCAGCGCTACGGCATCGCGCCCAAGGACCTGGCCGTGGCCCTCAAGCGGGGCGAGCCGAAGGTCAAAGGTTATGCCATCTTCATTGGCAGCCTGGCCGAGGAGGCCGATGAGTAAGTACACAGTAGAACGCTAAATACTTAGTTCAAAGCAATCGCTAGGTTTTTGATACTCAAAAAAATTTACAACACACAAAAAAAAACAAAAATGGTGACCCCAATTCTTGATGAAATTTGAATCTTCTATTTGTATATGTGTAGATTCAAATTATTAAAAAATACACGCTCCAGAAAGTTAGTGCCTTTGTAATGTATTTCTCTTTATTTTGAATTTTGAGCCTTTTATTTTAGAAAAAAACATATGATTGGTGACCTCTATACTTTTCTAACCTTTGATGAAATATGAATCTCTTTTTGAACCTATTTAAAGAAGTATGCCTATATTTTATTATATCCATTTTTTTTGAACTAATTAAAAAAAAGTATGTTCTTCATGCCTTTGATATGTATTTTTTTTTATTTTTAATTTTTATTGCAAAAAATATTAGTATAGTAGTAGTAAATATGAATCTACTTTTGATCCTGTTTTAAGAAATTAGTGCTTAGTTTTGGAATTTTTTAAGTTTTATCAAAGGGTATGAAGATTATATTACAATTAAAGGTAGCTGCATGGATCGAAATTGGTGACCCCAATGCGTTCTTCAGACTGAGACATTTTAATGACATTACCTATTAATATGGATAATATGATGTACTAACCTTGTAATGGGTGACTCTATCTGACATATCCTTCTCCTCTCCTTTCCAGAATCAATGCAGAAATGCCGGCGGGCCAGAGTTTCGTGTGCATGGACCTCACCAAGCTACCTCACATCCTGCAGCAGATCTTCACCTCCTCGCTGCTGTAGTTACTTGAAGTGCAATTGCAGGATACCCAGGAATGGGATTACAATAGATTAGGTTTATGTTGAACGCAGTGTTGATAATTCCAGTTGTAGTTAAGCCTGAATTGAGTCTATAAATCGAGCAATAAATTGTACCATACTGATGGTAAATCAAGGAAACATTGTTTACTTTTACTTTTGCATTTGTATTTTTATTGTTTATTAATTGCCTTGCTGTTTATGCTTGCTATTTGATTACTTGTCATATAATTTACAAATTACATAAGTATTCAATACACAAAAAAAAAAACAAAAAAACAATTTCGAACTCGAGGACTTCTCTGGCAGGGATGCTCATACTCTCATTCTGGCGGGGATTACGGGGTATTACAAAAAATAATCGATTCGTCGTGGTTTTACAATAATTAAATTTGGTATAAAAATCTAAAACAATTTCCTTCGTTTTCTTTTTTTGTTCTTTTTTTTCCTCATGTTACATTTTACATTACACTTTAGTTTTTCTCGATTTTTGTTTCTTTTTGTTGTTGTTGTTGTTTGTATATGCATTTCATTATTTTTATTAAATATTGTTGCAAATTCATGAATTAAAGTGTGTTAGCAAAAACCGCTTAAATATACGCGTGTATAATATATACTCTTGATCCGATAAATAAGGTGTGCGAAGTGTGTGTGTGTATGGGACAGCTGTATTTTCACCAAACACACCTTTTTGCAGCTGGAAGTATTCGGAATATTCGATAAATATTAGCACTGTTTGTGTGGAAGAAGTCGAACTGAAGAGCGAAATGTGGGCTGTCCCAGTCACTTATGTCGCACACCTTACCGCATAGTCTATACAAGTTTTGATCCTTGCAAATTCTCATGATCTATGGGATAGGGATTTCGGGATTTCAGAATTTCGGGATTCGGAATTGGATTGATCGCGCTTACACATGTATAATTCTCGGTTGCTTTCTCCCCGATCGATCGATGGATTGAGTGTCGTGTCTATATAGAGCTAACTTTCTTACAGATATTAATGCTAGAAATTTGCCATTTTTTAATAAACCGAATCGAGGACAAAAAAATCGAACCGAAACACATGCCTTTGAATTGATCTAAGGACACACACACACTCAAACGCACACGCACACACAGTTGTTGGTTTGGGGATCCGGTATAAAAGCTAAGTTCACTTAAAAACATAACAACAAAGTTGGGGCCCATATATGTATGTATATTTAGGCAAGCAGGCGTACGCGTAGTTTGTAGAACCTCAAAACTTATTACACTTATGTACAGGAAACTCAAAACTCATTTTCAATTGGACGACATTCAAGTTACATAAGGGCTCTCTCTTACGAATTCTAAGTAAATTGGGGGGCAAAAAAAACAGTGCGTTTCGGGGCTGTAAGGGGGGGGGGGGGGGGGATTTGTGAAACTGTTAATCAAATATCCTGAGTGAGAAATTAAGTGGGTGGCTGAACTTATTGCAGAATGACTTCGAGTGAAACCTTGGGGCTCGACTGCTCTACGCTCCCGAAACGAACTGTACTGGGGGGCTACGATTTCGCTGCACTGGACTGAGGAATCGGATAAGAGGGAGGTAGTTCTCTTACAAAACGGGTTTCTATTTACAGATTATGATAGTTAAGGAGTTGCCACGCACACGCACACACGCACAACCCGCAGCAAAGATTCCGTCTAAATTCGCCAGCACACTATATATAATCTCTGTATTCTAAGCACAAATCGGTTGCTCCGCCGCCTCCCCTTCCACATTTCTAGATCTTCTAACTTCGCTTCACCTATAGTATGTACACAAATGACAAAAGTTCTCTGCACCTGGGCCCTGACGTAGCATATATCCTATATACATTATATATGGCATAAATAGATATCAATTTATAAAGACTAAACATTAAACACACACACACAAGCACACTCACACACAGATAAACACACACAGACACACACACACACACACACACACACAAAGACGTACAAATTTTGGCGATTTTCAAGTTGATTGCAAAAGGTTTCCATATATGTGTGTACTATATGTATAATAGATATAGCAGTTTTACCAGTTAAAATACAGTGCGTGGCATTGATTTTTTGTGGATTTTACTTTAACATTTCTTTGCTCCTATACCCACGAAACGCACTGTATTTATCCTGCCTGCACTCTTTCTCAATTTATCTCATATTCTCTTTATCTTCAAATCTATTTGTTTCATATTTTAAAAAATCATTTAAAATTATAAATTAATTTTCCAGTGCCTTAAAATATATTCATAAAAAACAAAGCATAAAAAATACATAATAAAATGACTTAAAATTTAGCAAAAGCTGCAACAGCAGTGCAACTTATATATATATATATATATATATATACACAGACATCTGGTGTAAATAGCTCTGGTTAATCAATCGTTTTTGTTTGGGTACAATAAAATTTCAATAAAATAAAATAAAAACATGCTCGTTCTTCTCTCAAAAGAAGGTTGAAAATTTGCGTTTGTTCTGGTTCTGGTTGGAGTTTGCGTTTGTGTTTAGGCTTAGGTTGTTGTGGTTCTGGTGCGGATGTTGGTGGTGGTGGTGGTGGTGCTGCTGCTGCTGCTGCGTTTGGAGCTGATGATGATGTTGGTGATGATGCTGATGACTATTGGGTCCTATTCCATTGCTCATTGGCTTGAGGGGCAAAACAGGAACGCAGGCATAGGCGGCCGGCTCCAGTTGGCCACTAGCACTGCCACTAGCACTGCCACTACCACTGGTTGCAACTGGAGCAGCTTGGCCAACTGATGGGGGCATCAGGAGCACGGGCACCACCACGGGTTATACGGAGATCTCGTAGTTCATGTCGTAGATGCTGGCCCTATCCGGCGTGCCCGAATTGGAGGCGTTGCCCTGGATTAGTTGCCCGCCGCCAACGCCGCCCTGCTGATTGTTTGCCATTGCCATTGCCGTTCCGCTCGTGGGTATGCCACCATTCTGCTGCTGCAGCTGCTGCTGCTGCTCCAGCGACTGCATCTCCATGGAGTCGGTCATCTCCAGGGCCCGCACAAAGCTCATGGGACGCGTGGGCGTCTGCTTTCGCTTTATCTGCGGCGAGGGCTGCGTCTGGTTGGCATTTCCCAGCGGATTGGGCGGAAACACGGCCACCCCGCCCCGCAATGCTGGCTGATAGACGGGATTGCTGCCCGTCACGCTGGCCAAACTGCCACTGCTGCCAGCTGCTCCCGATCCCGATCCCGATCCCGATCCGCCATAGCGCAGAATATAGCCCTGCTGGCCAGCTCCGGGCACTTGAGGCATGGTGGTGGGACTCGTCGGGTTGGAGCGATGATATGAGGCGGCCTGTTGTTGCTGCTGCTGCTGCTGCTGTTGTTGCTGCTGCTGCTGGATGGCATAGTCCTGGAGTCGCGAGTGCGTCATGATCAGCGGATGGGCTCCGCCGCCCGCCGTCATGTACTGGGCATGCGGCATCACGCCGGCGGAGGCTCCGCTGCTGGACAGCGTGCCCGCACTGCTGCCAATCCCGCTGCTGACCACCTGTTGCTGCTGTTGTTGCTGCTGTCCCACTGAGCTAGTGAATCCCGGCGACGTGTCCTTCCACATGTAAACGCCGCGCTGCGGACTGCCCGCCAGCTCACGTATATTATCCACCGTGTTGTTGGACCGCGCGTACGACAGCTCGCCGCCGCCGGCCACGCCAATGCCGCCCCCGCCGCCGGCCCCCTGGCGCACCAGTTCGCCCTCGGAGAGGAAGCGCCGCTGCGGACTGCCGCCGTAGGCCGCCTGCGCCAGAGCGGCGTGCTGCGGATGCGCCGCATGTACCGCCACCTGCTGCTGCTGTTGTTGTTGCTGTTGCAAAGCTGGAAAAGAGAGAGAGAGAGAGAGAGAGCGAGAGAGAGGGAGGTGAGGTTAGGCCAACACTCAGTACAAAGCTGGTTGTAAACGATGCAGCAGTTCTGTTTATAAACAGTTTAAGGGGTTATCTTTTCGTGCAAAGTCATAGTTTCGAATATTTTCAAGAATTTAATGATTAACTGTTCAAATTTAACATTTTTTAAGATACAATAAAAAACCGGGCCAGGTGTTCTACATACTATTTCAATTAAAAACCTACAGAATTTGTATAAAAAAATTACAAAATATAGTCAAATTTTCTGCCTACTAAATTTTTATTCATTGTGGCAAATTTGCTCAGCTAAAAGTTGTGCCTGAACTGGAAATTTGAATTATACCATCGGTTTAATTATTTTTGATTCTTTAAGGGTTATTTTCTCGACGTAATGGCTTCAAACTGAAAATTGAATTGAATTTATTCTTTAGTTAAATGCCTTTAAGGGCCATTTTCTCGACATTGTGTTAGGCTTAAAGAGGGGTTTAATCTGAAAATGGTAATTTAACCTTCGGTTATGTGTGCCCACTCACCCTGCTGCTGTTGCTGGTGCTGCATGAGGACGCGCTGCTGCTGGAGGAGCAGTTGCTGCTGCTGCTGCTGGATGCTGGGCGCCTGCGGATGCTGAGGCGGCAGACCGCTGGTGTACTCGTAATAGGCCGCTGCTGCTGCCGCCGCCGCTGCCTGTTGCTGTTGCTGCTGCTGCTGCGCCACCGCCTGGGCATTCAGCCCTATGAAATCGGGGCGTCTCGGCTGAGTGGGCGTGCCCGGATTAGATCTGTTAAAAGGTACACACACAAGAGAAACGGGGATTAGTTAAGGGAAGTGTTAGATATTTTGCCAACGATCGCAAAGCATGCTGAGAGGCGAGCTGCTGCAAAATTAACAAAGACTGGATGTTAGAACTTAACGGCTCGGTTAACTGACGGTTAGTCAAAACGATAGCGATCAATGAGCGAGGGACAGAGTCAAAGTGGTTGCTTTTCTGATCCGATCTGATGTGAGCGAAATTATGGCCTCAAGACAGGGGTTAAGACAACAAGATCGGTTTAAAACCACGTTTAGTAACAGAGACGAAAAAATTAACCAACTGTCAGTTAGGTCAATAAGCGTTTGCCAGTAGAGTTTTAAAGCTAAAGAGTTTAGTTACAAATTCAATGAAGTAATATCTTTGTTTTATTGCTTATATAACTTGGTAAGACAGCAAGTAATTCCTAATTTGTAGTTGGTTTTGTAAATTAATATAACTATAATTAAAATTAATGAATGCAAAAAAATGTATTAAAAATAAAACAACCGTATAAAGTTAATGTCTGAAATTCATAAAAAAAAAAAAATTGGTCGTCGAAATTAATTGTAATTAATAAAGCCATTGATATTCAAGCCTCAACCAAATAAATGGGTTATCGAAATGGATTGCATCCTCAGCCCAGGGTTAAAGGTCAATAACACACACGCAAATCAACGAGCCAAGTTTTTGTTGCTCTTTTTAATAGACCACCAAGACATGACAAATGATCAGGTAGCAAGTTGTAGGTTATAAGTAAGATGGTGCATGTGGAATCGATTTAGATCTGTTGAATCCCCTTGTTATCCCCTTTGCATATGGGTCATCGGCGTACGGGGACAGCGCTTCGTCCGCCGCGCAGTCCCATGGTGATGGTGCCCAGCAGCCCACTGTTCGCCACCCGCTGGACAAACACAACCACTGTGCGCGGCACATCCGATCGCACCACCTGCACCCCCAGATGCAGCATGCTGAGCACTCCGTAGAGCAGGCCGCCGACGAGGATCAGCGGTGTCAGCAGCAACTTGGTCTGCACCGAGTACCGCCTGGTGTCCTCCAGGTCGAAGAACTCCCACAGGTTGGCATTGCCGAGGAAGCGTCGGCGCAGGTCCACGGCCCGCATCTTCAGCCAGCTGAAGTACCAGCAGAGCAGAAAGAGCGCCTGCGAGGCCACACAGCCGAGCACCAAGCCGGCCAGGGTGATGTAGTCCATCTTGGAGGGTGTTCCCTCGCCGTAGGCCCTCAGCAGGGATTGGGCCAGCAGCCAGCTTTGCTGAGTGCTACTCTCCTCCAGCTGCAGCTCCATAGCCATCGGTGGCTGTGGCTTCTGGCGACGCGAATTCTTAAGCTCCTTCGATAGTTGTGGCTTCTGGCCGCGCGAATTCTTAAGCTCCTTATCCAGCTCCTTCGATGGTTGTGGCTTCTGGCCACGCGAATTCTTAAGCCGTTTTAAAACCTCCTCCTCCCTCTTCTTGTCTTGCACTTCAGTTTGAAGGGAATAGTTGGAGGTTGGTTTGGCAGCTTTGCTAAGATTCAGCCGCTTGGGAAAAACTCTCTTTTGGGACTCCGATCGATCCCCGCCAGCTGCCTCAGAGTTGCATTTACCAGGAGCAAGTCTCTCCTGGGAGCCACCAGTTCGCACTCTTTCCGAGGAGCTCTCGCTCCTTATTCTCCCCTGGGAGCCACCTCCTTGTCCACCCGCTCTCAACCTGGTGAGCTGCACTTGCTGCGGCGGATGCAGCAACCCACTCATCTCATAACGCATGCCATTGAAGCTAAATTCCCGACGAGTGCGCAACTGTGGTGCGGTGGCCACCGAAATGGGCAGCGTTTTGTCCAGCAGGTTCAGGGAGCTTTTGTGACAACGATCTTCTCGCTGGGCATTGATCATGGTGCCTTCGTTAAGACTTGGAATTTATCTCTTTCGATTTTCTTGGAAAGCCAATTCAATGTTGCCAGATTTCTAGACAGAATATCTTATGATTTTCATAGAGTTTTCTTCATTCGATTTTATACGATATCTAGCATTATGCTTATATCCATCGATTGTAACTGGAGCAGTTTACTTGGCAAGTTGGAAAGTAGAGGAACAAAGAAAGAGCCGAATGCCGAAACAGTAGTAAACAACAATTTTTCTGGATTTTTTTCGTTACTTTTTAAAACGAGTTCCGTCCGAGATGTACAATACCTTTGTGTGTGTGACACATTTTTCGACAAATTTGACAGCTCGCTAACGTAGACCACTGGGATCAATCAACAAATTTCCAACGAAATTTTTTTTTTTTCAATTTAAGGTTATTAAAAGAAATCATTATTTTTAGAATATATTAAAAATCAACTATCTTTTCCATTATTTAATATAAAGGTAATTTTTTTGTTAAGCTTGTGCCATCAAGTACCATTTGCAAGTTAAAAACAGATCAAAGAGTTAAACTTCCATTTCATCAATCAATGTAAACACAACTTTCTTGTTAGGTTTACTTCCTTAACAACACCCAGAAAGAGTTAATAAGATTTCCAAGTTAAAAACAAATGAAACTCCAGGTTAACCCTATGTTAACTTTTTCTTAAAAAGAGTTGAAAGGTATTCCATCGTTAGGTTGAAATGCAGTTCGATATAAGTCAAACGACCGACCCAAGAGATGAGAGACAGTCGAACAGGATGGAACATGGTCGAATGGAAAAAGAAAACCTGAACCGCGGGTTAAATGCGCATGAGTGGGGGTTAAGTTAAAGGCGGGACGCAAAACAAAAACGGCAACCAAAATGAACGGAAACGGAAACGGTGAGATAGAACAAAAGAATGAAAGCGAAACGGAACGGAACGGAAAGAAAGAAAGTAAAACTCACCTCGCGCGGCAGAAAGAAAGTAGAAGGTGCTTAGTAGAGGATATACGGAAAACGGTTTTTCGGTTTACAGGGTGCTCTTGCAGAGTGGTTCAAGTGGTTGCCAGTGGTTCAGTGGTTTGGGTGGAGGTTGGAAAAAGAGCGAAGAGTGAGGAACGAGCGGAAGAAAAAGACGGCTGATGAGCGAAACGGAACGGAACGGTTCGGTTCAGTTTCCGGTTCTGTTAACTTTTTGATCCCCTCTGCATTTCGATATCATTTGTTCCTCTTTTCGTGTTTAACTTACACTTTGTATTTCTTATGTATTTTTTTTTATTAATTCTTCTCTTTCAATAAACTTATAACGTATTCGTATTATTTATTTTTGTTTCATGGTTTTTTCGGTTGTTTCTTGTTGGACTTCTTTGTTTTCGGTTTTCATTAAGCTAAGCCTAGGAATTAGTACTGTTCTCAGAGTTTGAGTATTGACTACATCGAGACCAAATCAATAGTTTGCAATCAACAAAATAAGGGAAAAGAAAAAATGGGAAAAAATTAATTAATTAGTTTATAAGATGGAAAAGGAGCCCAGATCGAAATGAGTGGTAAAACAACCAAATGGATGAGGGAGACGCAGAGGTGCAACAAATATTTACGAGGGTATGTATGTAGAAGCAGGGTTATTGACCCGCAGGGCATCTCTTTCTTATTCGCGCACTATATCCATCCCGTTTCTTTTACTTATCAGGCGGTGGGCGCTAAAGGGAGAGCGATACAGTGAAGTTTTCCCTTTCCTAAGATATTTATTCCAGGAAGATATAAATATATATTTCACGTTTTATCATAAATTTAATACAAGTCTTTTTGTATACCACGCCTTAAAGAAAACTGCGAAAGGTGGCCAAGTAGCAAGGCAAATAAACAAACAAACTAGCGGTTAAGCCAAAACTTAAGGTTGGTGGCTTACTAAAAACAACAGAACTAAACGCAGCCACTAACACACATACACGAAATTTCGAACACACACACACAAACCGCTTAGCCCCTTAGAACCCGTTAGATTACAAATCGTAAGCCGTAAGTTTCAAAGTTAAATATATTTACAAAGTTTTTTATTTGAAAAGTGATTTTTTAAAATTGAATAGCTAAAGGTTGCCATCTTGAAATGTTTACTACAAAAATTTGTCAATTCTAATAGTATATATATAAATTTTTAAGTAAAAAAAAAAAAAAAATTATAGCCGTATATTACAAAATCAGCAATCTTATGGCAAAAAAAAAGTAAAAAGTAAAACCAAATTTTGAAATGAACGAGGTATATTTTACTTATGTATATATATTTTTTTTTGTTTTTTAATTTTTTTTCCAAGAGACTAACCACAAGTAGGCAATTCTTGTTTATCATTTGTTTTGCTTGTTATTTTGTAGGACTCACTAGCTGCCTGTATTGTTTGTTAATCTAAATATAAATAAATGTATTGTTTTACTGGCTGAGCTTGGCTTAAAAACCAATTTAAGATATTTAAGTAGATTCAACAAAGGCTGCAAAGGGTTAAGCTATAGAAGCAACAACAACAACAACAACAACAGCGGGCGGGACAAGTGGGTGGTGGGCGGTGGGTGGTTGGAAGGACCGTGACAACATATGGCGGAATATTGGGCAGAATTGTGGGAGAGGAGGGGGCGCACTCACCTTCGCACTGGACTCGCCATCACGAGGGGCGTGGCCACGCCCAGCGGCTTGATCCGCTGCTGCATGGTGGGCGTGGCCGTGGTCGTCGCGCTGCGTTGATTTTGTGCTGCCACCGCCGCCGCCGCCGCTGCCGCCGCCAGCGCTTGCTGTTGCTGCTGTTGCGGTCCGTTCACGCCCACGCCCACTCCATAGCCGACGGGATGGTCCGGCGAAAGGGCGTCACTCGTATAGCCCCGCTGCGGATCCAGGCCCCTAGGAAAACAAGACATTCCATGGTCAAAATCGATGGTTGGCTTAAAAGCAATTTAAAAGATCTATCGCTAACTAAAACTGCAAAGACTGTCGAAAAACGTGTGTTCCTAAACACCATTTCATTTATTCGCAAGTTGACTGTGAATTCGGATCAAATGCGTGAAAATAACTCCCAACAAATAGGGTGGCAACGCTGGCCTATTGATTTCTGAATGTTGATAACTAAAATCTGTTTGTTAACCACAATTTAACTTCTAAGCTTAACCAAAATATTTATAACTTCTTTTCATTAGTAGAACAAGTAGAACAAAGTCAGCTATCTTTTCTGTTTAACAGGTCGTATACGTAACTATGCGTATCGCAATGGTTTCGTAAAAATTACTCATACGCCACGTAATTTCAATAGGAATGGTTTTTTTTTTGAAAGTAGTAGGCAAAAGTACGTAATAGTTAGTTATATTATTAAGCTTGTAATTTTCCTACAAACTTGGTCCACCCTAATGGGCATATGGAGAAAATTCCCGGAAATCGGGGGCAATTGAATGCGTCAAATCAGTAAATGACAGGGTAGGCGGTCTAATTAACTCCAACTCACCTGGGCCTCGCGTGCGGACTGTGACGCGGATGGTAGAGACGCATGTGGCGGGGGGAATCACCACCACCTCCACCGCCGCCTCCTCCCCCGCCGCCGCCGCCCGTGGAAACGCTGCCATTCAATCCGCCGCCGTCGCTCACCTGCGGCAGATAGAAACTGCTCGAGTTGTGCCGCTGCAGCGGCGGCGTCGGTTCGCAATCCTGACTCTGGGACGCAGGTGGTGGCTCCAAGTCGGTATCGGAGCACTCCCGTCCAGGCGAAAGCTGCGATGGAGACACAATGGTTATCGTAGGACACGCGATTAGTGATCATTTGTCAGGATATACACAAGTACAGGCGAAAAAGAGATGAGATCGACACAGACTTAGGCCTACATTTAGTTGCAATCATTTCCAAAGAACAGAACAAAATGATATGGGAAACAATAAAAAAATATAAGTAAACACAGGTTTGGACAGTACAGAAAAACTGGACTGGTTAAGGTTTCATTTTCACACATTGAAATAGGTTTAGGTTTAAAAAAAAATAATATTTAAAATTTCAATACGCATAGTTAAATCTCACAATTTTAACACATTTAAATAGGTTAAGGTTTAGAAAAAATTTAACAATTTTTAGAATTTCAATATGCTTAGTTCATAACTCACACTTTTCAAAACATTGAAATAGAAAAACTATACACATTTAAAAAGGCTTAGGTTTAGAACAAATTTAACAAGTTTAAGAGTTAAAGTATGCATAGTCCATAATACACACTTAATAAAAATTCACACAAATGTAATCTTTAGGGAAAAATAATTCTTCAGGAATGCCACAAGTTTATATCACTGATTAAAAGTCCGCAGAGAGTCAAATAAAATACTCCAGTGATTTAAAATCTCTAGGCAATTATAAATCCTAGTCATTCTAAGATCCTGAAAAAAGATCACTTCAACTTTTCAGAAATTTAAATTAATTAATTATCAAGAGAGAATGCTAGAGAATTGTCATCTTTTTCTCTAATTGCTTTTAAAATCGAATTATGATATATTAATATGTGAAAATGAAAACCATAACAGAGAAGTCGATTGAAATGAAAATAAATGGAACAAAAATGAGCCCAAAATAAGGGAACGGAGGTTTTTTTTATTGGGGTGGGTGGGTAAAAGGAGGACAGTGGTCAGTGGACAGTGGAAAGTGGGGTGTAGTGGGGTTGTGGTTGGGGTGTCTCCTCCTTAGCTAATTAATTGTAGTTTAACGCATACTGTGTCCCAAAGTGGAAGTTCTTTCCACAAAGTAATCAACTTCTGAATTGAAAGTCAGCAGGAAAAAGTGTGAAAAAGTCAGAGATAAAAGAAGAAGCACTGCGCTAAACACAAACTTTTCTAAAATAATAAACGAAACGGAACAAAGGAGTTATATCCTAACGCAAAAGTGTTACATCAAATAAAACATAAACTTAAATGAATGGGATTACTGTTGGAAGTTCGGTTTCAATTTGATAATTCTGAATAATATTGTCCTTAAACTGAAGTTAACTCGCTTAATTTCTTTTTTTAACAACCCAATATTCAATCAGAGATATTTAAAAAAAAGTAACAAATTAATCAAATAAATTACTGCATTCTGAATAGAAAATTGTAGCAAAAATACTAGTAAAATAGTTCCCAATAAATTTAAAAAACATTCGAATTAGTTTGTTGTGACAGACAGGTGAGAGAAAGGGAAAACTGGACAGATAAAGACACAGAGAGAAAGGGAAACAGGGGTAGAAGTACGAAAACTTGGACAACAAATCGGGAAAAGAAAGTATAATGGGTAAATATAAATTAAGAATAAATGATTTTCCGGGGCAAGTCAAGGTCAATCAATCGATCAATTGTTCAATAAAATTATAATTAATTTTTGTAGTTAAATTTTTGTTTTGTTTTTTTTTTTATTTTTTTGATATCTTTTACCTTTCTCGGTGCTTGCAGTAAGTGTAGAGTTTTTGGTTTTGGTTTTGTTTTCTTTTATCTTTTGCTGGTTTTTTTTTTGGAGATGCGACCAATTCTTTTCGATATAAGTATGTATGCTATATACTTCTATATATATTTATACTGATATAACGACAGCTCTGGGCGGCATATACAAACGATATATACGCAAGGGGTTAGGGTGGGTGCCCAGCAAAGTGAAAACGAGTCAACAAAATAGTAAAACAGTAGAATAGTAAAATAGTAAAATAGGGGTAAATGCAGCGCAAATAATAGCGGAAAGTGAAAGTCCAGCAACTTAAAACGCCAACTCAACAAATCCAACCGCATGCATGCAAAGTGGTTTTTTAGAGGGGGTTAATGCGCAGATAAA
Organism: Drosophila gunungcola; assembly: GCF_025200985.1. Classification (NCBI taxonomy): domain Eukaryota; kingdom Metazoa; phylum Arthropoda; class Insecta; order Diptera; family Drosophilidae; genus Drosophila; species Drosophila gunungcola. The sequence continues at coordinate 19,421 of NW_026453392.1, forward strand.
TCCAGGGAAAAAGGGAAAATAAAGTGGGCAACACTAAAAGAGATATAAACACACCGCCCCGGTAAGTCCGAAGTTTCTGATTACAAATGCCAAAATTATGAAAGCATTTCTCTGTTTACTGTATTGGCAAGACTTAATCTGCAACAAAGTGATTTTTAATTGGATTTTGACAAGATTTTAGGAAGAAAAACAAAAGAGAAAGTGTGCGGGTGATTTTCGAAAAGTTTATAGTTACCTCTTGTGCATGTTTTAGTTTTTTTTTTTTGAGTTAAATAAAATAAATTTTTTTAATAAATGACTGTCAAAACTGTTTAACATATAAAGCATTACAGACGGACTGTTCTTTGAGCTGGCTAAGATTTAATTTGGTTACTAATTATCTTAAGTAAATACAAAATTAAAAATAAAAAAGAATAATGTAAAACAAATTTATTTTGGATTTTTAAAGCCTCTTGAAATTGTTCACATTTATTTATAGGCAAACAAAATACACACAGTGACAGTCTGTCCGTTTGGCAGAGCTTTCACTGTATTTTTCATGAGATGTCAAGGACAGTGGAAGGCAATTACAATGGCGAGGATGTGAAAATAGTGGGGAAAGTGGAAAATGGCAAAGTTTTGAGTGGGTGAGAGCGTTGCTTTCTCTAAATGGGTGTGCATCATTTGGTTTGCTTGTCCTTCAATTAAACGGGCGTGGCACTAACTAACTAACTAACTAACATCCCTACCACCCCTTTTTTTCTGTTTTTATGCCAGGGAAAGCGGGAAAATAATAATAAATAGTAAATGCAGCAGCGGCAGAAGAAGTAGAAGTAAAAGCGGCAGCCAAAAAAGTTTTTGCAGTGCAGGGGGAGGGGGAGGTGGAAAATGTGTGGGTGGAAAATGAGATTGAAGGATGTGTTGTGGAGCAGCTGGGAGGGGCGGAAAAACTTTTATTCGCCCACGCAGGTCACAAGTAAAAACAACAAGAACAAGGCAAAGATACTTCACACATTTCTCTCCGACATATAAAGCTCTCTACAGACATACATATAGCATATATATATATGTACTGATATATACTATATACTATATATGTTATGTATTTATATCGATTTTGTAGTTAATTAGCCAAAGCATTAAGCGGATGAGGGGCTTTTTGGGACATGGGGTTATTATGGGATATGGGATTACAGCAAATGATAAATCATACGAAATGAGCTACGGAAAATGTGATAGAAACAGAAAATAAACCAGGAAAAGGTCAAGAAATCAAATGGAAATTGTTTACATTGAAGCGAGATGAGAAATGAAAACAAAATCAAAAACATAAACATAAACATAAACAAACAGCTGTTAACGGTTACAAGTATAGTTAAGAAAAACACAAATTACGATTACAACAACATTAACTAAGCCAAACAACAACAACAACAATAACAACAATAACAGTAGCAACAACAACAGGTGGCTTCAGCAATCGCTCAAAGGAATTTAAAACATTTTTGTTTTCATTGAAACTATTTAAAGGAAAACTATCCAATACATTGATAAAACAAATATAATATAAATTTAATCATTACAATAGTTACTTCATATTAAAGAATTTCTTTCGGATGGAAATAATTAAAGCATTTTATTCGATGATATATATTTGATGTCAATACTTTTTAATTTGTACCCATACTATTAATTTCAATTAAAGAACTTAAGAAATTGCTGACCAACCACCTGTGGCATACTATTCAGGGATATTAGATACAATAGATATAGGATACATAGATATATTTAATAGGAATCTGAGTTTCGCATAGCAACTGCTTCGCTTTTCTCGGTGATATTGCAGAATCTTGTTGTTTACCCACCTTACTGTAAAGCGTTGTGCTGCCCGACCGTTGATTATAACCATTGCCCTCGGCCATATATGTCTTTACCTGAATTCCGCGCTTCTCGCGACTCGCGTCGTAGTAGGAGCGTGGTGAGTACTGCACCGCAGTGCCGCGCATACCGCCACCGCCACCGCCCACGCCTCCCCCGCCGCCCGCTGCGGCTGCAGCGGTCCCATTGCCGCCGGCCCCGCCCCCGGCGCCCGTCTGCTGGCCGCTCCGGTCGTTGCAAATGGTGCTGATCGCCTGGTTCTGCACCTGCGACCGCCGCGAGGCGTACTTTTTCGGGTTCAGTAAGCTGCAAGCACAAATATCGGGTTAATAAAATACATAAAAGATCTAAATTCGAACGTAAAATACCCAAAAGTCCCAAATGAAAGCCGATGAATTTCAAAATAATATAAAGGACCGTAAAGATTATAGCTTTATTAAAAATAACTGGCAAATAATCGGTGTTTGACATGATTATTAAAAAAAAATACAAGAAATCGTTTTTTGAGATTTTTATATTTATAATCAAATTAAAATATTCCAATTGTATTCATGTTATCTTACGAATTTCAAAATTAAATATCAGGGGGCATTACGATTTTTTTTACATAAAACTGACAAACAGTCGTTCTTTAAGATGTTTAAAAACAAATATTAAAAAAAAATGTTTTCAGAATTTTACATAAGAAGATATCGTAAAAATGATAATGATATTAATTCTTATTGACATATATTTCTGCTTATTATTTCCATAAGTTATGGGTATTTTGTGGGGAAGTTGTGACACATACAGAATATAACAAAAACTTTGAGAGTTGTACATAGCTATGTTCCTCACATAATTTATAAAAATAAGTGAGTCACTGATATGTTTATAGTACTATAACTAAAGAGATAAATACTTTTAAATAAAATTGTGGTCATATTGTGATATGTTTTTTATGTGTCATTTGTATTAAGCACTTTAAAGTGCTTTTTCTGATGTTGTTAGCAAGTGCGTCACGTTTCAGAACTTCCTTCCCATATAAAATAATTTTAACAATTTACATCCCCAAGGGATTGAAACTCAAGATATAATTGGCTATCGAACTCGGAAGTTTACAATCTACAATACTATTATTTCAATTTGCAGTCAAATTACTTCCCCAAGGACACGTAATCTGAAGCCAATAATTGGCAGTCCAATTTGGATATTTATTGTAGTAATTTCCGCACTTTCCCCGAGTGGAAAATTCGGTTGGTCTCTGGTATTTTTGAATGAACTGACTCACCTGGGGTATTGTGGTCCGAACTGTGTGTAGCAGCAATTGTGCCAGCAGCCGCGCGAGAACGGATTGTAGCCGCCCTTGAACTTTCCGGTGACCTGTTCGTTGGTCGTCCGACCCCGCGACACCAGCACCATGTGGAAGCCGGTCAGACCGAAGATGGGGATGGCCAGAATGGTCACCAGGCTCATCAGGATCATGCTGTATACCAAGCGAGTTAAGAGTTAAGCCAAACCAATCGGCGCAGTATAAATATGCCTGCAGATCTTAAATTTCATAAATATTTAACCAGAACTGTCACACTTTGATTCTCATTTCTGTTCATAACTATATGTTACTATACATAGGATAGACAAAAGCATTTTTAAACAAATCTATTTAAATAATTAAAAGCAAATTGAATAAAAAGAAACCTTTTCAATTTAATACCCTACAAATTCTAACAAATTAAAAAAAAAATATTTAACAAATCTATTTAACAGGATTAAAAAAAAAATCATATCAAATTAAACCAAACAAATGCCTTTTAAATTTATATTACCCTATAAATCTATTTCCACTGACTGAATTTTTAAACAAATCCATTTAAGGGAATATTAAACAAAAAAACTAAACATAATTAAATAAAACATTCATCAAATGTATATAACCCTATAAATCTGTTAAAGGTGACTTTGGGAATTAAATAAATTTTATAAAATATTTTTTCAATCCGAAAATTCATTTTTAAGCAAATCTATTTAGAGGGCTATTAAACATTATTTACTTTGAAATCTATATTACCCTATAAATCTTTTAAAGAAATGACTTTCAGAATTTAATTAAATGTTTTTATGAATATTTTTAAAACTTTTTTTTTTGTGTTTGCAAAAGGATACGCGACAATGGGCGCCGTGTCCTTGATGTTGGGCATTATCTTCAGCACGTAGACCAGACACAGCGAGAAAATGCTGAGCATGTGAATGGACAGTGAGACGAGGAAGAAGAAAAAGAACCTGTAGTTCCGCCTGCCGATGCAGTTGTTGACCCACGGACAGTGGTGATCGAAGGTCTGCGAATGGCCAGCAAAATGATATATTATACGAGAAGACTAAACATAATAGATGAGAACCCACCTCTATGCAGTGATTGCAGACGGAACAGTGGGAGCAGCGTGGCGGGCGGTAGAACTTACAGGTGACGCACCATTTCATCTTGACGGTGATGCCGTTGATCTCGGCATTCTTGTAGAGCGGGGCGCGCAGCTCCTCCTCGCAGTCTTCGTCGGGCGAGGCTAGAATGCAGTCAAGTTTAGGCCGTGACGACTGGCGCTGGCCCCTGCTCAGCACGCTACATACCTTTGGGGATGATGCCCGGGTCCATGAAGGTGGCCAGCGTGAAGTTGGCCAGCACGAAGAATGTGATCACGCCCTGGTAGGCCAGCACCCATGGGTGGCTCTTCACGTAGTACTGGCAGCTGTAAGTGGCAGATGAACAAGGGATTTAAACACAGGATATATATATAAAAAACTAATTTATAACCTACTAAATACCCTATTAAATGTGTAATTAATTTGGGGACAACTTTTATCTTCTAAAAAAGAGACAACCATAAATCAATAGTCAAAAGTAATTTATAACCTTTTTAGCATTTTATAGTAATTGGGAATAAGATAGGGAGCAAGATAAGATAACAATAAATCAATAGATTAATGTCTTATTAATAAACAAAACATGTTAAATAATTATATTTAAATAAAAGCTTAAATTACCATCCAGTTAATAAGCCAACTATTAATAATTTAACATTTGGATAGTGGTTTAGTACAATACATATAATGATAATTGGGTTACATTCATAAAAACTATAAGCAAAACAAACTTATAACCATTTTTAATACCCTGTTAAATTTAATATTAGCCATAATGAAATTAGGTTAGCAATACATCAAAAGTTTAATGTGTTAATAACAGAAAATGTATATAATGAGTAACATTTAAATAAAAGCTTGAATTACCATAAAGTTTATAAGCCAACCATTAAAAATTTAAGAACTTAAAAATGCCTAGAAATCATTTGCATGTCAAATGAAGTTGGGGCCGAGCTTTAAAGCCACTCAAATGGGCAACAGCAAGATATTGACCCTTTTTTGTGTCGTCTAGTCTAATTGCCATAAAGTAATACGGCTACTTCGTCTAGTTTTGAGCCCTGATTAAAACCGCTTACCGAACAGGTTTCAAACTGGAAGTAGTGCACACAACCGGCTCAAAGTGGTTCCAAAAAGCCACCATTCCTTGCATAACGATGATGGGCTGGATTAAAACCCACAACCGAAGAACTGCGACTACAAATTTGATGGCTTTGTAATCAGCCTTTTGGGGGAGGTGGTTTTCATGGATGCCTAGCTGTGTGTGTGTGGTGCTCTTTGAGTAGGCCGAAAGTCGGTCGAAAATCCGTCGACCACATTGTTGACCGTTAAGCAAGAGGTGGCCAGGATACTCGGACATTTGGAAAACAGGACGCAAGGACAACAGAGGCCGGGAGAGCCCAATCCCAAGGCTATCCCTAGGTTATCCAACGAAGCCCGCCCGTTGTGTCGCCGCAATCACTTTAGAGTCTACTGAACCGGAACTGTTTTGTCGGTAGAAACCCCCCTTCTTGTAACTCTCCACTCCACAGAATTCGACCCGCATCGGATTCAAAACGAACCGGAATAGAACCTTAACCCTTTTTGGCACTGCAAAAATATCCTAAGAATCCCGAAAATTTAATTTCAATAGATTTTGTTGAAGTTATCATCACAGACTGTGATTTTAAGAAATATGTAGCTCTATATGTTCGCTCTATTCCAATGAGTACACACATACAGTTGCGGCCAAAATAATAGTAGTTTTAGAAATAGCCATAAATAGTTCGAAACCAATATTTAAACATATTCGAATTGTATTCGTGAAGCTAATACATACATTTGCGGGCAAAATAAAAGTAGTTTTATAGCTTATGAAAATAGCAATCAAAATTAGTTTGAAGCCAATTTTTAAATTTTTATAAAATTATTTTCGTGAAGCTTATAATACCTAATGGGCAAATATAAAAAGGTTTTTAAACAAGACTGACAAAATAGTATATTGAAAAGTGAATGTTAGGGAATTATTAATAAATGTCAAATTTTTAAAAATCTAAAACAACAAAGGTTTTTTAAGCCTAATGTGTTTCTTTATCTTTGTTCACAAAATAATATATTTTTGGCCTACATTTTAATGTAACTACAAGTATATAGCTATTCCACACCTACAATTTTCCTTCAACCTTTCCAACTTTGTCAATATCAATGGTTTATTGTTGTCACCACCTTTTTTTGTTTACACAGTAGTAGTGCTTAAGGGGTTAAGTCGACCAACCACAAGCCATAGCCATGAATGTTGCAATGTTGCAAGGGCGATGGCGACACACACGTGTCCTCTTCTGGCCCATTTCCATTTCCGTCTGTCTTCGCCTTTGCAACTTTCCCGCTTTCCCACTTTTCCCACTTTTCCCACGTTTCCCGCTTTTCCTCTCCACAACCTCTGATACATTTGCAATGATGTGGATGTGCGGAACTTTCTGCTGGTTTCGGTTTACGGGCTTACGGGCTATCGGGGTTCTGTTTACGGGTTACTTAGGGTGAATGTATTACTTTCTTCCGGCATTTCTCACTGCATTACGCCACTGCTCTCCCCGCCTTCCGGCTCGCTTTTTGCCCAAACCCAGATTGCTGAGGGCAGACCGCCGATGAATTCTAATGGATAAACTCATCCTTAATGCAACCACCATCGTCATTTGCCAGCTCATCATCAATCTGCACGTTATTTCTCTTTTTCTGTCATTTTCCGCAGTGCATTTGTCACTACAGTGGTCACTCGGCAAGTGGGATTATGCCGACACTTAGTTTTTGTCATAGTAAAATAGATTTGTAGATTTTTTGTACTCTTTCAATACATAAGAGTGATAGATATATACATGCTAAGTAAGATTACTAATATAAATTTAAAAATCCTTTAGGGTTAGTTAAATCTCTTACAAATCGATTTCGAAGCCAACTGACCGGTTAAGTGGTCAGTAAGTAATACCCTCAAACCCAAGAACTTTGCACTTGCCCCCACGACCACTGTGCTGTTGTAGCTCTAAAACTCTACTCCCATTATCATCATCTCCACACTTGGCCTCCCATTGCTGCCCTCAACTTCAACTTGATCATCATCGTGCGCAGTCCTTCGCTGCATTATAATTGGCAGAATGACCTCAGACTGTCAGTTTTCCGTATCCGTATCCGTATCCGTATCCGTTTCCATTTTCTTTTATTTTCCCACTGGCTCTACGGACAATTGAAAGAAAGCAGCACAGTGCAGTCCAGATTTTCAATTTTCGCACCTTCACTATCTGTATCTGTATCTGTATATGTATAGTATCTGTATATGCATAGTATCTGTAAATGTAGCTAAATCTGTATTTGAATCTGGGATTGTGTCCGCCTGCTTCTGGTTTTGATTTATTTCGGCACTCTTATCGCATTTATTTCAACGCTTACAACGCTTGTAACAAAACAAAGAGCTCTATCTCATCCACTGGCAACTGGCAACTGGCAACTGGCATTTGCATACAATTTTTAGGAATGCAAATAAAACCGGAACGGAGCGAGTCTCAGCACGTGCCAGGGATTTATGTTAATCGCTTTGAGACAAAGAAAATAGGGATTCCGGGGATACGACCTCGAAATAGGGAGACAAAAAATGGATAAAAGAATAAAATAATGAAAGCTAAGCGAAGCAAAGATGGCGAAACCTCAAGAATTAACGAGAGCCGCGAGGGTAATTAATTCAACTGACATCTATTATGAACTGCGCCAGCCACACTTTATTAATTAACTCCTCGCCCATGCAGTTTACGGAATTTCAGCCTCACTTTTTATTAATCAGCAACAAATGCAAGTGGAAATTTAAATGATATTATGCAGCTGCTTTCCTTATTTAAAGTCAGTCAGTCAGATAAAAATTAATTGTTTTTAGGAAAATATTCCTTAGTTTAACGAATAATGGACTAAACATGACTTTAAAGTTGAACCTGCCAAATAAAATAAAATAAATTATATAAATAAATATATATTTGAGAAGCATATTTTTAAGTCCATGTTTCGGACTTTGTTTTCTAAAATCAAGGCATTTTGTTTTCTGATTTAATGGCCAAAGAATGTAAATCTATTTAACAGATTTGATTTATTCTTAAAACTGAACAAAGGCGAACTATTTATTTATTTACAGCAATAGGAGGCACAAACATAGATAGCAACTGTCCAAACAAAACTTGGATTGCACAATTCCCATTAAGGCTGTCGAGCAATAAACCCAAAATTGGAAATGGCAATTGGCCAATGTTAATGATCGCTGTGTATTACGCGTATGTGCAGGCATCTGAATCTAATCGACTCGCATCGAATATCAAAATGACAGCCCACCTTCCACCTGCCAGCACCCCATCTTTAATAATATATATATGTATATATATAGTAAATCCGCCTAGCAACGTGATTGGCATTGCTAATTGCGTACGGCGGCATTATCTAAAATATAATATAAAATTATTGAATAGAATCTTATAATTATTTATTTTATAATTAAATATAAACACAACGAAATATAGTACAGGAAAAAATGCGGGTATTTAAATTCCCAAACTTGAAATTCATAATTTAAATTCACAAAAATAGTAGAGAATAAAAGCGATCTCTTATCTCCCAGCTGATGCCCTATTATAAGTCAGGTGTATAGCTCTATAAACCTAAACCACACATACATAGCATACCTATATATACTATATATATATATATATATATATATATATATATTACACTTGTTTGCTTTACTTTTCAATTTAGCAAAAATGTTTGCCAAGTCCCGGGAGGGAAATCTGTTTACATTTATGCAAAGTCAGGCCGAAAAGAGGGTGGCAAAAATCGAGTAGAAAGAGTTTCTGGCCCAGAAATGACAAAAAAAAAAAAAAATCAGAAAAATACAGAAAAAAATAAAGAAATATAATGTAGCACAGAGAAAGGCAGGCGGCTCAAGGATTTGCCGCTGTCTTATGACAAATAATTCATTTCAATTTCCTGAAAGGAGGGCGAACTGGGGCAAACTAGCAAATCAAATTAGTGACAAGACCGCAGCAGGGACAATAAACACACACACATATACACAATACAGTGTAAGAGCCTCCCACGGAGCCACTGAAACCAGCACCCACCCCACAAAGCCAGCCCATACAGGATGTGTTTGACTTCAATTAATGTTTTGCGCCATCAAATTGAAACAAATTGCCAAGGAAAACAAATAAACAGTGCTTTGCATTGATTGAAATATAATTTCAGCTAGGCGGTCGGCTCTTGGGCGCTTTTGGTTGGGGACATAAATCTTGGGCGGATATAATAGCTTAATAGGGCAGTGAACTGTCTGACTGTATTGACCAGAGGGTAAACCACTAGATACATATATTGCATTTTAAATGCATAACCAGGAATTTAATGTCATTTGTTAATATATACTACATGATAACTCTTTTTTTTATAATCATTATGAACTGCTCTTGCTGTTTGGAGCTTAATAAAATAAGAACTAACCGACTTTCTCAAAAATTAGGTAAGTAAGTAAGTAGTACAAGTAATTTGCAATGCATCGATTTTGTTTACAAATTTCTTACACCCAACAAAAATTTTTCATAAAAACTGAACTATTGTTGCAGGAATTTAAAACTATTTTGTATTAAAAAAGGTATCAATTAGATGTTTATTTAACGTAACGTAACGTAACGAACGTATTAAAATAAAACTTTTAAAATAAAGCCTTAGACTGCAGTTTTAGACTCTTTGGTATGAAAATGAAACTAAAAAGTAAAGGGGTTGCAGTATTTAGTATTGAATTAATATTTATACTTTAATACTCTCTGTAGTTTATTTTTTTAAATAATCAATATGAACATGAACTTTGCGTTTGAGCTTAATTTGAAACCGACGTTCTCCAAAATTCTTGTTTGTGAAATAAAATGCGTACTTTTCCAAGTAAATGTGTACTGCATCGAGTTTGTTACGAATGCCTTACTTGGTTCTGGGAAATTAAGCAACTATATTCAAGAGAATACCCTCTTATCCCGCACTTTTCCCCAGCACCAAACTGTCGGTGGCATCCATTTCAATTTCGATTTCAATTTCAATTCCCGACTAAATTCCAGAAAGAGTTGAGTGGTTTTATTTACTGCACGGCAACGACAGCTTTCTCCTTAGTCTCGACCTTCCTTCCCACCGGCATTACATCACTGTGGCATTGTCAAGGTGAAGGAATCCCGCTGGACACTACCGCCCACTGCCGCCCACTTCCCCAATAAAAACCTCAGCCACGGCGTTGTTTATAAATAAATAAATAGAGAAAAAATAGGAAGTAGAGTGTTTTTCTAGAGCCTTTCCGGTGGACGGGTGACTTAATCAAAAGGGGGTTAGTTAGGGTTACTGGTTTAAAGGCGAGTGGTGTGGGTGTTTCAAGGAGACACTTGCTGGAAATTAAATTGCTATGCTAAGTAGTTGCCACAAAAGCAGCTTTCAGCGCTTGTGGGCGGAGCAAATTAGAAGCTAAATGGCAAAATGTGTCACATTTAGGCGAAATGCGGCAAGTTAAATGGGGTCCATCGCTTCATAACGAAGAAAACTCAATTACCAGGAGGTTCAGGGACAGGTGGGTGGTGGGTGGAAGGTGGTAGTAAAACAAAAAGAGCCCAAGAGGTCAACTGAAAACCAGCCGCAAGTACGATTTCAATCGGCAATTAATTGACTCGACACATTGACAAACACACAAGGCACATACACACCGAGGTACAGGAGCACTCTATTACACTGCGTTTCATCTATATAAAATTTAAACAAAAGTTATCAAAGATTTAAGTCCCTATGGTGCAGAAACCTATGGCCAACAATAGTAAATAGTAAGTGCATGTTTCAGCAATTTTTTCCTTTGCCATCAACCTAATAAGTATTCAATAGCAAACAAATTATTTCAAATCATAATTTTAATAGTGCAAACTCTAAAATGACATATATACACATATTTATTTATTTCGTTATTTTCATTAACAGTACTGTTCCTTTGTTATTTAAAAATGAAGTGTAAGAATCAGCATTTCAAAATATAACTATACAATTGCAAACTCTTTAATATGTGAACAGCATTACTGTAACTTATTTACATCAACATACAGCAAGTTGAACATGCCAAAGCCTTAGACTACTGAAACGCACTGTAAGCTGGAAGGAAATTTGGCTGATGAGGCGAGGCTGTGGTTAAAATAGTCAAGAGCAAAGACAATTTCGCATTCGATGGCAGCTGCATTAATTAAAAACTCAACAAAAATTGGAATTGCTTTTTATGCGTCTAGCAGAAGCAAATGGAAATCCATTTTTGTTTGGGCACTGAGCAACAGGTTTCGGTTGCTTTAAAATATAGAATACACAAATATTAATTTTGGGGCTTTTTTTACATTAATATCCAAGGAAACTCTTATTTTTCTAACAAGTTGTTTTTTTTAAATAATTAAAGAAATTACGTTTTACAGTTTAATAAATTTCTTTTGACGAAACTGCTATTAAATTGTATTTTTCATTTTCATTTTTAACCATTTCTTTATGCCTAGAGATAATGAGGAATGCCATTTTGTAGATTAGTGTTGGGCGGTGATGACGAAAACACGGGCAAATCGTCGCTGTCGTCACATTTACCCCTCTGCCTTCAAGTTGTACTCTACTTTCTGCTCTTCTCGTGCACACAGAGTATAAAAATATCCTACTATCGCTAAAAACGAAAAAATAAGTAAACGTCGGCTAAGCATTAGTCACCAGCACAGTCGAGTACGCAAAAAGTGAGGAGAAATAAAAGAAAAGTACAAAAACTACAAAAAAACAAAAAAAAATGTGCTTCGACCATGGGCAAAACGTCGCCTCGACTTTGCTTCTGACTTATCTATGGGGGCTCTTTTTTCACTCGTTTGGTTTTTTTTTTTCTTTTTTATTACACATGTGGCTGGGCTGGCTAGCCCATCCGCATAGATACAGTGTGGGTCAAAATAGTAGCATCAAAAAATCAATTAATTCATCAGAATTTGTACGCTTTATAATTGCCAATTATATATTTTGTTTTTAAGTTTACAAAATGTTTTCATATTGTTTTAATATTTTTAAGACACATGTTAAATGTTAATCTATTCAAATTTTTAAAAGTTTGTTTATTTCAGAAATGTTTTCATGTTGTTTTAAATATTTTGAAACCCTAAAAATTTCATATTTGATGCTTATCAAAGTTCAAGTTTAAGTTTCAACGCTTTATAATTTATAATTATTTTTGTAATTATATATGTTTTGTATTTATTTTTCAAAATAAATATGTTTTTGTTATAAAAGTTTGTTTATTTACAATATGTTTTAAATATTTTTAATAACTAACAAATTTTATGTTTTCGAAGTTGTGGAGTAAAATGAATACTAGTTCAAAATTGTGTTGGTAATCTAATGCATCATTTTAAAGTTATAAAAAAAAATTTAAAAAAAAAATGTTTATCACAAAAATCTATTGTGTTACTCCTGGCCCTAAAACATTTTTTTTTATTTTGTTTTAACACATTTAGCGGAAGACGTCTTTGGCGCTATTATTCCACCGTCGGAAGTAGCTGGCCTCCAAACGGAGGTTCTTCCAAGCGACCCGATAAAAGGTGCCAAACGATAAGCGGGCGGCAGAGGGTTAAGGGGCGTGGCGGTGGGGGAGGGGCGGACATCATTATGAGGTGCCAGTGCCATGGCTCGTTATTTAATTTTGGTTTTTGCCCCACCAAGTGGAAGGCAGGAGGGGTGGGGAAAGGCGGATTTGGGAGGGCAAAGTGCGAAGAAGGTTAAACGGCATGGCTTTTATCAGTTACCAAACACAGAGTCGCCGCGAACAGCTGCCAATTGCCACCCCATCTCTTTCTAGTGGTTTCCATTTTCTGCAAAATTAGCGATAAATGAATCAATTGCCTTTTACTGGGAAATTGACCATTTGCATTTGCCTGCGGCGATAAGACGAACTGGCTTCTCAGTGAGGATATCATCATCCTCAGCCATATTCATTTCAAGATAATTGGAACGAAAATATTTGCAGGTGTTTTTTTTTTCGGCGCCCACTTTTATTACCATTTAAATGGATAAATTAAAGAGAACAAGTATGCCAGAATTCAACTGATTTTGGCTGCTTTTATTGACTTAAAATCTCTTGAAAATAAATATTGCTCTTAAAAAAGACTATTATTTTGCTAACTCTCTAAATCGAATTTATACTTTTTGTTCTAGGGCATAAATAAATAAATAATTGTTTTTATTTTAGCAAAATTTTCACTCTAATATTGACTGCCAAATTAGTATTTTGTCTATATATTCTCTAATAGTTTCATTCAAAATTTAATTTGTTATCCAATTTTTGGTTCACTCTTGGGAAACCCTTTCAATTTACTGCTCTAATTTGGGCCACTCTAAACAGTCGGACATCATTTAGCCGCAGGTAAAAATAAAAAATATGCCAGCCTGTTTCTTCTGTTCGGTTGGTTTGTGCTTCTTTTAGCCGCTTTTATACGCAATTATTGGGCAATCTTCGAGAAAAGCGAGAGTGTGAATCGACAGGTGAGAGGTGGGGATGGGGCTGGAAAAATAGACACAGTTAGGGGGTGGTGAGGTGGAAAATCCCGCAAGCACACACTCAAGCAAACAGTACAAGAGCGCAAACGAAATGTAATAACAAGTTGGGGCCATTTTTTTTTGGACTACCACAAGACTTGGCCCCCTAGACAAAAAAAACCGGGGTGTGGTTTCTAGGGAGGGGCGGTATGGTATGTGGTATGGTATGGTATGGTATGGTATGGTATGAGCAAGCGGATCTCGAGTTACCAAAAGATTGGGGCCAAAGCGGGATAATCAGGCAAAGTGAGGGACTGCACCCACTCCCAGTTTTTCTTTTTAATAGCTGTCTATGGCAAGTCCTTCAGTTTGTCATGCGCCCTGTCAAAAAATGTATGTAACTAGGGAAAAAAAAAGTCGGGGGAAGCCAAAAAAAATTGATTTTGCCTGATGGGCAGCAAACCAAAAAAAAAAAAAAAAAACTGACGTTTTTGGGCCAAAATTGAATTGGTTTGGGAAATGCTGGAAAAAAAAGAGAACGTTTTTTTTCTTCTTCTTTTTGCCAAGGTCAAGCAACTTTGTTTTAGGCCAAAAAATATGGAAGAATTTGTTTTGGGCATATAGACACGCATATATCTACAGTTGGCATGGGGTCTTCCATAACCCAATTTTTTCTCCTTTCAAAGTTTGTTTATTTTCTAGGCGAGTTGATGTGCGTTTGTTACAAAATCATCGCTTGAAAGGAATCTATTTAAGAAACAACAATGGAATTCGAAATCATCAAATAAATTCGCCAAATTAGGAAGACACTTTTATTTTTTAATAAAATAAACCATTTACATAAGTTCTATAGCTATGAAATCATTAGGTTCCGTTGATTTCATTTCTATTTGTAATATTGTCTTTAGTTGGTTTCTATTATTTGTCACCCAATATGTCTCGATTTTTAAAGACTTATCTTTATTATTAGTTGTAAAGCATTCAAGAAACTTGTCGCTCTTAATCCCAAAACCAATATCAATTCCAAATGTTAAATCATAAATAAAACTAAGGGAAATCCGCAGAATTTCCCCCTTTTATAACGAAATTTCTCGGGTACAAAATTGAGTATTCTGCTTATATAAGTAAATTTTTTTTGCCTTGTTTAATCTGGTTTTCTTTTTATATAATTTTTTGATGTTCTTTTTTTGTGTTTATTTTCTTTTTTGCATTTTGTGCGTATTTATGACGAGACGCATGAAATGAAATTTGAATGGACGGCCTCTAGGGCGTATGCGTAATATGTTTGAGTGCATACGTATACGTTTTATTTATGTGGGTTGTGAGTTGTGAGTTGCGGGGTGTGGCAAACAAATTTTGTGCGTTTGTTTGCCAACTAAAAATACACTTGTCCCTTTGGATGTCAACATTTTCACTTTGTTTTCCCACTTATTTCCATGTTGACTTTTTCTCATCCCCAGTGCTCTTTTATATTCGCCCCTTTGCCAAAAGTTTCTTAAACTTGGCGTAAAAATGTACCTAATTAAAAATTTTAATTAATATTTAACAAAAGAGTGGCAAAAATGGAGGGAAACGAATAGAATAAACGCGAGCATCGGGGCGGAAATAGGCATTCAACAGGAAATTATTCAACGGAAAGCAAAAAAAACCCGTCAAAATGATTGCCACTTAATCCCCCCAATAAACAGTAAAGTGATAAAAAATTAACGCCCTTTTTTTTGTTACTGTTTGCCCTGTTGTCTGGCCCTGATGAAAAAATAAATCGAACTTAATGGGAAATGTACATACAGAGAGTTCATGTCGGCGCACTCATAAATATGAAGAATATATGATGGCAAAAGTCAGAAAAACGCTGGAAAAAGGCTCAAAACGGTTAGCGTCATTGACATTGACCAACAAAGGGTTAAGAGCAGGCATAATTGCAAATGAGTAATGGTTAAAAGCAACGCTGTCAATTGAATTTTATCGATTTCCCTAAAGAAGAAAACGATAGAGGGCAAACTACGTAGAATGCATCCACTTTTTCTTGAGCTCTTTATATTTACACTTTAACAAATCTGGGCATATATGTGAAAGTCCATATGACATATAACAATTTAAATGTTGTTGTAAATAAAGGTGACTTTCAAGTTCAAGTAACTATATTAAATCTAGAATCGCATTTTTTTTATATAGTTTTTTTAGATTTCCTATAAATTCCATATTTTTTGCCAACTTTTTTACAATTGAAACGAAACCAAATACAGCCAGATTGTAGAAAAGTTTAAGGTCTAAAAGAAATGAATAATTCTGAAAAAGTTTCCCTTTATTTCTAACAACTTTTTTCTACGTTTTTTTGCAGGTGTAGAGTTAAACATTTTGCCGGCTAAAGTTGAGGGTGGTATATAGCCAAGAACAACAACAACAATGGTGGCAATAACGAAATGGCATAACAACGAGAACAAAAACCATTTTCAAGCAGCATTCAAATGACACCCATACATATTCAGACTCAGTGGCGTAGTGAGTTAAAGCGTTTCTTAAGCATAATATGCAAATATTAAAAAAAAAATTTCCATTATTTTTGCGTATAATTAAGTTTGAAGTATTCAAAATCAACGTGTACTATTTATATTTAGCTTATTGTTTAAGTATATAACATTTTGGTACATGTAAAATCATAAGAACAGCTCCTTAATTTAGAAATACAAAATTTGCATAGGCAAAAAATTTGAAAAATTCCTGATTTAGTTCAGATACTCGGATTTGAAACACAGAAGAATTGCAATTATCTTAATATCTTATCCCCCTTAGATCAAACTCAGTAAGCCACTGCCTGTAGCCATAGTTTGTAGGCAGCGTAAAAAATTGAAAACAGGAAGAGGGTGGTGTCTGTGGGCGGCAGATGGTGGCTCAAGGGGGCGTGGCAATGGCACCCCGGCTCAGCTCACCTCGCTGAATCCGCTTTTCCTTCTAGTTTAGCAGCTTCTTCTTGGTCGTTTTCCTCGCTTTTTTTCTATTTTTTTTTACTTTTTGCCTACCACTGACATTTGTTTTTTGTGCTTAGTTTTCCTTTTCCCTATAATATTTTTCTGGCCACGGCTGCTTTTTTGCACATTGCTTTTTATGGCAATGGCCGGCGGATATTATCAACAACACTGAACAACTGCAAATGCTCTTGTTATTATTGTTATTATTATTTATCAGGGCGACGACGGCGTCAGAAATTTATTTTCATTAACAAGTTGGACTGACAAAATATAAACAAAAAAATAAAAATCCAAAGCCATAACAAAAAGTAACTCGAGTGCGGCAGACAAAGGCAACTGGCACTGAAAGAGTAGTAAAAACGAAAATAAATCCAGTCATGTGTGGGAAACAGTTCCAGGAACTCAAGTTGCTTCGACTTTTATTTGTCATTAGTTTTCATCAAATTTCTGTTGCTGTCAACCAGAAACATATGATTAATACAGTACAAAAAAGATAAAACAAATTCGGAGAAGAGATTAAATCACTGGAGAAGTTTCAAAACTAATGAGAAAATATCTAAATGATGAAAAACTTTTACTTCAAAATTTTATAAAAGTAGTGAAACAGTTTTGTTTTTATTTCGGGGAATGTTGTTGATTGAGATTGTCAAAATAAAACTATGTTTTTCTAACTAAATCTATGTTTAGTGCGTTTAGAACCTAGTAACCTTAGTAAGTAGAGCTGATAAAAATTCGATTCAGTTTTATCTTTGGCAACACATTAAAGGTTACTGAATGGTATATGCACAAAGTTCATGCAGATTATATGTCAAAGGTAAACACATCATACCTCAAAGTGATTATAAGCATGTCCATAAATATATGAAAAAGAGTGCGTTTGAAAACACATCAAGGTTATTGAATATGTTATGGTACTAGTAACGCTAGGGTATTTATAACATACATATATTGTTGCTGTTGTGGGCATTCGCGAAGGTTAAAAGACGAAATGTGTAGAGTACACCGAAGAAAACACTGAGTAACAAACACGTTGACAGGAACAATCAAAATTCATATCAATACGTTTTTAAATAGAATTTTAACATTGGTTTGAATTCCATCTTCATTTTATTTATTCAGGTATTATATTGACACCTTAAATGGTGAACTATGTATTAAGCAATTACAATTTTTTCCGGTGCAAATGTAAAATTGTGGTCGTGTGTTGGTGTTGTTTGGGTGCAGTGCAGCTGCAATCAAGTTGGCATTTATGTATAATTTACATCGCGTGGCTGCCACAAATTCGATTCAATTAGAAAACGCTCATGGAAAATGCTGAGAAGCCATCAAACAAGCGGCGAACGGGAGGAAAAGTAGGGAAAGCCAAGGCCGTTTATTCAGCATCAAATTCAGAGTGGGTGGGCGTGTGCTATGTGTTGTGTGCTGTGTGGGCGTGGCTGGCTCAGGTCACGACCTGTGAGCAAACTCACGCACACACACACGTGCGCCAAAGTGAAATTTTTTTTTTGTTCGTGGAACATGATTAACATAAAATTAAACGATCCAAAGGAAAACAGCAAAAAGTGCGAGGGGTGCGGGGTCCCAGTAAATTGCTTTGAACCACCTGCTTTCGCATAAACTCCCCATCAATATTCTCATCAATATTCCCCCGACTTTGTACCTTTGATGACGAATCACTCCACCTATTTTTCAAAAAATTATTAGGTGCCCATTGACAATTTATAAATTGGGTTTGATAAGAAGAAACGGAAACAATGTGACTTTTATATATTTAAAAGATTGCGAAATCAAATAATCTTTGTGTTTTATTTTATATATATAAAAAACAATAGAAATATACCTAATATTATAACAAATGTAATATGCTTTTCATGCTCATCACAAGTGTTGCCTAATTGCTGGCGAAAAGAAAACTTTGTTTATTATAATTAGTGGACAAATACACACATAATCCTGTATTCGAGTGTTTTGCGGCGATAGAGGGGCCGAAAATCCCACGAGGAAAAACAAAAGCAATACCAAATGAATATCTCAAGTGGATTCGAGTGAAAAAGTAGAGGCTAACTTAGAAAAATAACCCAAATACACTGGGAAACATTTGAAACAGTTTGGCTATAATAACATAGTAGAGAAACACCGTGGTTTTCTAATAGAAAAAATCACCCTATTCTTAAACCAAACGCATAATGATACCTCTTCTTTGCATTAAACCCTACGTTTTTTCAGTGTAAGTGACAGTAATAAGCAATAAGTAAAATAAATGAAGAAAATCAAACCTCGGCGACCGCTGAGACCAAGAGTAGAAAAGTGTGTGCGGGAGAGCAGCTCTACAAGTAAGCAAACTTGGGGTAAAAAAAAAAGTAAATGTAGTCCTTGAAATGCTTTTAACACAAATTACAAACAACATTTAATTGGGTCGAGTGGAGGGTTTTTCCAGAGGGTGTGCGGAGCGGAGCCTCACTGTACTGACCCAAAGTGGTTACTTTGCCACAGTTCTCTCTTATTTATGCACTCTGTCTATATTTTTCCCAAATACATATATTCTGTGAAAGACTAAACTGAGTTTATCCCTTCTGCCAACCTTCCAACCCCTTTATTCTCGTACTTTTCTCTTATTTTACGTCACCTGCAAATTTTCTTTTGATGAAAGTTGTCAGAGCAACAAAACGGAAATTAAATTACTTCAATTTTGTGTAATTAACGTCACTTTCACTTGGCAAACACAAACCCCTTTTCCCCCGACTTTTTTTTGTTTCCAACCATTTTCCTATAATTATCTAGCTTCTTCATTATCGTTTAGCTCTTGGAAAACCCTTGGCTTGGTTAAGTTAAAATTAAAGAGAGTTGGGATAGAGTTGAAGTTAGTTTCTTGTTTGATTTATGCATAAAGCTGATTTAATTGCTTTTGAATGGATAACATTTTATTCAGTACTGGTTTTTGAGGCAAATAAATTGTTTTCTAATGATAGCTTAGAACATTATTAATTAGAAAAAGCCTATTTAAAACCATAAGAATTATTTTGAGAATTCTAAAAATTAGTTTTTAGGCCACAAAAAATATTTATTGATTTACTATCAACATTTAAGTTTATTTATCTTTAAAAAGTATATTTTGTATAAGGGTGATTGATTTGCTTTTAAATGGATAATTAATTTTGCAGTATATTCTCAAAAGTTCTTGCAGCATATAAATTGTTTTCTAATGATAACTTGGTAAATGATTTATTAGAAAAGCTACTTGAAACCATGATAATTATTAAGATAATTATAAAATGTTCGATTTATTAATATATCATTTAATTTTTCTTTTATAGCTTGGTTATCTTTCAAATTTATATAAATGCATGCCTAACCTATATAGTTTTAGGAATTTATTTATTTGGCGCTAAAAATCCCAGAAATCCTATTGTTCCATGTGTGAAATGGGGGGGGGAATGAAAGTGGTGGAATTAGGGGGTGGGATATGGGGAGCATAGGGGTTTGAAAACTTAACGACAAAAACAAACGCAAAGGCAAACGCAAACGCAAACAGAAAAAGCGAAACAGCGAGGAATAATCATCACTCTGAGTGGCGCGGCTTCTAGAATTTCAATGAGGAGTGGGAGTGGGGTTGGCGTGGGTGGCTAAAACTATTGTCCAAACTGTTGTTGTGACGCAGTTGTGTTGCCGTAGTTTTTATCGTTGTTGCTTCCCCACTCCTTTATTTTTTTGTTGTTGTTATGTAGCAACAGTTTTCGTGCCCTGCCATGTTTTAAAAAAATTTTTTTCCCCTGATTCGGTTTGTTTTGTCAAGCGCGTTGCTTTGTGTTTTGCCTTACCGACCTTTTTTTTTGGTGATAGTAACAAAGGCAACCTGTGGCATTGAGTGGGAAAATACAAAAAAAGAAAATTCATAAAAAAAGCAAAGGCTAGCGAAACGGGAAAAACTAGCCCTCACGAAATATATTCCGTAATTGGACTTTTGCCAAACCGACCCGAACGAACCTCTTTATCCGAATTTTCTACACCGCACATACATACACCCATATCAGATGACGTCGCGGGATAATCAAACAAAAGCTGAAAACTTTGGGAGCACTATACACTGTGGAATAATTACCCATAACTATATTTTATTACATTTTATTTCAGTTAATAGCATACTTAAATGGATAGGCTTTCCGTGCGCTCAGCAAATGTCTGCTATAAAGTTGTAAGCCCCTGAATATTATTAACTACTTAGGTTTATTATATTCGTGGGCTTACTTGGAACATTATTATAAATGCAAAACCATCATCACGATTAAGAAATTTTACTACTTCAACTATAATATGGAAATTACCATTAATAAGAGTATAAAAAAGCATTTTGTTACCTATTAAATGCTTATATTTATTTAATTTTTTTTATTTTAATTTATTTCAATACCATTATCACGATTTATATACAATCTATAAGATTGTATTATAAAGGTATACAAAGCGCTCCCTATTAAATGCTTTTATTTGTTTATTTCATTTTGTTTTCATACGCTTGTCGTTATTTATTTATTTTAAACAGGAGGTCCACTATCACAATGTTTTCAGTGCGTCTGGAGCCAAGGCTGGCTTTTGAGCCTAGGCGATATTTAATACGTCTGCCGCGTACCCAAAACTCCAGATAACAACAAAGCACAAAGGAAAACCAGCAGGAGGAAGGCATAATTAAATAAACAAATTCCCAAACTAGGCAACAGGGGAGGCAAACACAGTGCAAAACTCAAGTGTCGCCGCAAGAGTCAAGTGGGGGTGGGGGCGTGGCCCTTCTCCTGTGACTGTGAATTACTCACCAGGCTAAAACAAAGAGCCAGTCAGCACCAGCATAGATAACAGTAACAAAGGGAGCCCCGAAAAAGGCAAAACAAGAACAAAAGGTAGCAGAAAAGTACACAGAAAGAAAATAATATTGCTTACAACATAATTCCCAAATCATACAGTAGTTATGTGATTTTTGTATATATTTAAGATAATTATTTTGATTTGTATTAGAAGTAAACTTTTTAACTTCAAAGATTCCAAATCAGCGCACCAACTAGTTAAACATTGTTTTAAATTATTAATAAAACTACCTTTTTTTTATGAGTGTTGGAAAAAAAGGTAGGCTTAAGTCACACATTAGGTAAAGAATGATGGAGAACCAAAAGTCCTCTAGATAATGTTCGAAAAATGGTTTGCATTTGATGTGAAACGAGCAAAAACCAAGTGGAACAATTGCCATTGCAATTGACCACAAAGAATTCGTCATTAAATGGACGTAACTGGAAAAACGAGAGGGAAAACAGAGGAAAACAGGGGGAAAATTGTGTGGTAAAACGGGGAAAAAGCTCTAGGGCCATAGACAAGGTGTCCGGGGGTCTGAAACTGACTGCTTAATTGCTATTTTGGTTTTGTTTCATGTGCTAATTGTGCACATGCTATGCAAATTTGTTGCTCCCTTGGCCTTCTCGTCGTCTCCAAAAAAATACAAAAAAATAACAAAAGTGTTTATACGAAATGAAATATCACGATGTGGCTAACAGCAAAATAACTCAATTTCAAAATGTAGTTTAAAACAAATTACACATTTTACAAAAATAATTATCATATAAAATCATTTCTTTAACAGATGTACTTAAAATCAGCTTTTAATAGTCATGACTTCTTCATGGCATACACGAAAAGTCTGTCAATGCTGCCAGTTCCTTCACGTGCATCTTTTTTTTTCGATCCATTTTCCCCCCGGGATTTTAAAAACTAACATTTTTTTACGACCAAAAGACATAAAAACAATTTGCGAAAAAAAAAAACAAAAAGAGAAAAACCGCAGAGCAACTGCAAATTGAGTGCCAAAAAGGGGGATGCGGGCGGGAAAATGGCGTCTGCGAGATGACTAAGACAAGGAAAACTGACGGGGAAAGCGGGGAAATTGGGGGCAGACTGGATAAAAACGAGCTGCTGTCCCACATATAATAATGCATTACAGTCCGTCGTTATAATCCACGAAAATGCGAGCAAAATAAATAAAGTGGCAGCAACAAAACTACAAACAGGGAGGTGGGGGGAAGACTGGCTGGTGGGTTGTGGGCGGTGGGTGGTGGGTGGCAGACTAGGGCCGTAGGGTCGTCATGGAAAACGCTACTCCGCTGCGAAAATGCGCGTGTGTGACTTCAGTAAATATTGCCTTAGGCGCATCCAACATTCATGAACTTCTCGCGATATCATAGAACCACATACAATAGTTCCACTAACAAATTGCTCTAGTTCCACAACAATGGAAAGGGTTTTTGAAAATAAAAGTGAGGGATAGACACTTGTTTAAATAATTTTGTATAAGAATTATTTGTAAACCTCTATTTTTATCTTTTAAATAGAGTTTTTATTTTCACAATTTAGTGTTTGCACCGATATTTAATAGCACTTTATAATTTAAAAATGTTTTAAGGAAATTATTTCAGGTTGTTATTCTTACTTATTTACAATAAGTAATTTTAGAAGAAATAGGATTAAGGGTTGTCATTATTATGGAAAGACAGGACAGATATTTTTAGTCAAAGGAATTTTGCCCCTACAATTACTTTCAAATTACTTTTAAAATACAAAAAAAACATCTACTCTTTGTATTATAAAATTACTTAGACTTATAATAGATCTAGAAAAATTTAATAATATAAATCAACTTACGGATAGAAGAAGAAGAGAAATGTGGTTAAGAGCAGCACAATCCAGGCGAAAGTCGCAGGAATGTAGCGCGTTTTCACATCGCATTTGGGCATTTTCCTATTTTCCTATTTGTTGGTACGCTTGTTGTTGATGTTACTATTGTTGTTGTTGTTGTTGTTGTTGTTGTTGTTGTTCTTGTATCAGTTGTTGTTGCAGTCTCTCTTTATTGCTGTTTGTTGTTGTTGCTCTGGGCCAATGTTGTTGCTATTTCTCTGGCTAATGTTGTTGTTGCTGTGTTGCAATGTCGTTGACCGTTTTTTTCTTGGCAATGAAATGCGTTTTGTTGCTGTTGTTGTTGTCGCCTGATGATGTTGCTCGATTGTGGTTGTGGTTGTGGTTGTTGTTGTTGTTGTTGCTGTTGTCGCTTGATGACGTTTCTTTTCTTGGCTTTCTCTCTCTCTCTCTCTCTCTCTCTCTCTAAGGTGGCGGGGGGCGGACAGAAAGGCGCGGGGGACGGGGCAGAGAGAGAGGGGGGTCGGGAAAAGAGCGAGATGGCGAGACGAAGCGGCGACGCGTGAAAACGGGATCGGCGACGGCGGCGTCAACGTCGACGTCGGCAGAGGCAGCGACGCCGGCAGCGCGGCTTTTAGATTCGCGGGAATCGGAAAATCGGGAAAATCGGGGAATATTTCAGCTACGACTTTTCAAAGTTCTGGGTTTTAAAACGGCTCCTGTTTTTAAAAATTAAAAAAAATATTTAAGATTAGGCACACATTAAAAAAATATATCACTTCATTATCACATAAAAAAACTCCATATTTTCCATAGATAATAAGACACAGACACACTTGTATTTCAAAAATGAATATACCTAAAAATAGAACACGAATTTTATTTAAATTTAATTTAGCCAAGTGTTTGCTTTAGAAGATCCCAATATATTAGTGATGCCATTAAATGAACGATTATTTATGGATTTATTTTTGAATCCATTAGTTTTAAAAATAATTTTACACGAAACAAATCACTGCAAAAAAACACAACATATATTTCGGAATTTAGCATAAGTTGTTTGCAATTTTTAAAAACATTTCAGATCATTTGGTATAAAATGTAAAAAATATTGTAAAACAAAATTTCAAAATGTGTCATCGAGCCACAATTTTTAAATTTAAATTTTTAAAATAATAAGACTAATTTTTCTCCACGACTTGAATAAAATAGATTTGATATATACAATCAACTAATTTTTATTAAATGAGAGGACATTTCTTTATTGGTATGAATTCTGAAATATTTGAATTTCATTTGCAAATCATGCTTTTTTGTATACTAAATTATATAATTTATTAATTAACAATTTATTTGTTTTGAATGCATGACTACTTCTTAAACTTGAACTTAGCAATTTCCGAATATTATATACCGCCCCCTTTCGTTGTTTACATTAGTTTAAATTCCTGCCATTCGAGTTGTTTACTTTATTTTACATTTCTATAATTTATTCCAATTTGTTTGCGTTTCTCTCTCTTTCTCTCTTGTGGTCGAGAGCACAATTCTTGTTTTCCGTTTTTTGCTAAAATTCTCTTGATCTGTTGGTATTAGTGTTGGTATTAGTATTAGCACACCGTTTTAATTTTGATATCCAGGCAAAGAAAATATAATACATAGATCGTTGACTTTCCCCTGTCTTTTTTCATACAACAATTTTCATTTTCGTGTGCGTTTTTTGTTCGCCTTTTTCGGTTTTCCCCACCTTTCTTCGTTCTCTTTTCCGCTGCTGCTTCTTCTGCCTTCTATCGCCCTCTCACTCGCTCTCTTTGCTCTTCACATATACCAACAAACACACACACACACTCGCACACACGCACGCACGTTGTTGCTGCAACGTTTTTTTTTGTTTTTTATTTCGGCGTCGCCTGCAATTTCTTTTTATTTCTTGCTCTCGTTCGCACACACAGCAATCAGCGAACATTTAATTAGGCACTTTTCCGGTTTTGTGCGATTTTTCATTATTTTATGGGCGGCAAGGCGTTTGGATTACGAAAAAATAAATAAAAAAAAGCGGAGCGTACGCATAATTTCGTCGGTCGGTTCGATTTCGATAGCAGTGGCCGCTAGAGGTGGACAAACATCGATGAGAACGTCGATGTCATCGATGTTTTCAAGACATCGGCTATGCGATACTATCGAGTTTACTTGAGATTCTTGTAACCATCGATACATTTGTCTGGCCAGGAAAGTACTACCGCTAAAAATAAGAGAAAGCGGGCTGCCAGATTGTTAAAAAAGATACACAAGCAGCGCATTACTTTATTTAAAATAATATAAGAACTAAAGCAAATATACCAAAAAACTCACATAATTTCAAACCAAACATTCGTTCTATTATTAATATAAAAGTAAACAGAATCTATACCCCTTTTAAAGGAGCCCAACAAAAACTTTTAACAAATCCATTACAAATAAATAACTAAAATTTTAATGGTTTTATACTTTTTGAAAACCGATTGGCTGTATATATTTTGGTCACACTGGCGCGATGTCGGTATGTGTAAGCGTTACTATCGAATGCTCGATAGCACGAGTTCACATCACGCCTACAACTATCGATTGTACTTTATTTTGTAAAAATAAATTTGCAAATTTGGCTAGAAAAATTCAAGTATCTACTGGCTAAAATCCGGACTGAAAGAACATCGAAACACGAGACCGCAGCAGTGACTGCCACTCAAGAGATTCGGCGACCAGGACTTCAGCGTAAAACAGCCGGAAAACAAGAAGCGGCTTTTCGCGACGACGCCGACATTGGCAGAGGAAAAGCGGGGAAAGCGAGGAAAGCGGGGACAGTCAGCGCCATCGAGCTACAGCCATGTCGCGCAGCGTGCGGGCAGAGACGCGGAGTCGGGCGAAGGATGACATCAAGCGGGTGATGCAGGCGGTGGACAAGGTGCGCCACTGGGAGAAGAAGTGGGTGACCATCAGCGACACGACCATGAAGATCTACAAATGGGTGCCCATCGCCTCCGCCAGCGAGAAGAAGTCCAAGCTGGAGGCCTCGCCGGGCTCGGCCCTCAACCGCCGCCCGCCCACGAGTTCGGGGGGCGTGCCCGTAGGCGGCAGCGGCAGCAAGAGCGACAAGGAGAACTCGCAGAAGGGCACGCCCACGCCGCCCCAGATCACGCCCAGCTACCAGGGACTCACCGCCGAGGACTCGAACACCTGTAAGAGCACACTATATGGTCGCCAGGACCTTTCCAGAGCCCCCTTGTCCCAGCTTGTGTACCAGACCCCAAGATATTACCAACTATAGGGCTACATTTCTTATAAATTGTTTAATAATCATAATTTTTTGCCCTTATATGCCTAGTTTACCTGTAAGAATGTAGAATATGGTAATCTGACCCCTTTCTTATTTATCTGCCCCTCAGATATTTTCAAAACTATCTTCTGTCCGTAGGTTTGGCACCTATTTGGTTCCATTATGACTCACAAGCGGTTGCTGAGCCTCTAGAGTCCCCATTTTAATATGATTTTGCCTCAGATACTTATTGCACTTTCAAATATTGTCATAACCATTAACTATAGCGTTACTTTTCATACAACTTGTTATACAATCATAATTTGATGCCCAAAATGCCTTGTTTACAAACTTCTATACCTGTAAAAACGCAGAATATAGTAATCTGATCCCTAGTCATTTATCTGTTTATTTTTAAAACTTCTCTGTATTTATGCATAGATTTTGATCCAACATGACTCATATTTTCAAGGTAGCCGTAACTATACCTCAAGTTCCTATTCAAGATCGTATTGAGAATCAATAATTTTTTGTCCTTAAATGACAAGGCTGTAGAATATTGTAATCTGATCACTTGTCATTTATCTGTCCATAAGATAGTTTCAAAACTTATTATTTCAATTGTCAGGCACTTAGCAAGCGGAACGATACAGTTATAACTAATAGTTGTTAAAAATGCCTAGTTTACAGACAGTTGTCTTTTCAATGTCGAACATAGTTCACCGAATCACTAAATTTTGCATTGGTTATTTTCATTTATAACTCAATAATTCTTGCTAGGGTTTCTGAACCTCTAGAGTCAAATTTTTAATTATTTTCTGCCAGGCATTTATCTCCCTTTAAGATATTAACATAATTATTACCTATTGGGCTCCATTTGATAGAAATTCTCGTCTAGAATTCATATTATATGCCCTGAAATGCCTAGTTTACAGACTCCGTTAGCTGTGAAATGTAGAATATGGTAATCTGAACTCTTTGTGTTTATTTGTTTATTTTTTACCAAACTCCTAAAATGTTTCATTTTATAAATTATTTTTACGATCCGATCTATATGCTTAATAAGTTTAAGCTCACTCTAACAAACAACTTAAAATTAATTTATTTTTATGTTTATTTGAAAAAAAAATTATGTGTGTTCTCTGTCTTATTCATGTAGGTTCTTATGCCTAATTGATTACTATGTTTAATTACAAAGAGATTTTGTTTATTTCCATCGAATTTTTTTGGGTCTAAATGTATTAAGTATATGTATACTTCTTTTTTAATGTAAAAAGTTGTCAGAAAAATGTAACGAACTGGTTATTGAAATTTGCTGTATTTCAATAGATTAATATGTCTTAAATTTAGGAAAAATTTTTGTTACATTTCCAAAGACAAAATACAAAAACTGTATTTTAGTTCTTTTTTGGGCTCTCGAGATTTGACAAATAAAAAATTCCTAAAGCGTCCTTTTTTTGTAACTTGGCCAAATTAGAGATAGAGCCTAAGAGTGACTGTTTTGGACAGCTGGCAACCTATACTACCCATACAAAATCGGTTTAGAGCCATTTATTTGGTTTAATAAGAAAACCCGATTTTTCAAAATAGACTTTTGAAGAATTAACGTTATGACCAATTTTTGCATTTTTGATAAGGGGGTACATCATCATTTTTTACGAAAATTTCAAATCTGAAAATTTTTTAACTGAGAATGCCATTTGATTGAAATTTAATGACGAATTCGCCGATGTATGACATTCATCTGGTGACCATTTTTTCCCAAGGTTTTGATACAAAAACCTGTATTTTAGGTTCTTTTTTTGGGCTCTCGGAGATTTGACAAATAAAAATTCCTAAAGCGTCCTTTTTTTGTAACTTGGCCAAAATTAGAGATAGAGCCATAAGAGTGACTGTTTTGGACAGCTGGCAACCTATACTACCCATACAAAATCGGTTTAGAGCCATTTATTTGGTTTTAATAAGAAAACCGATTTTTCAAAATAGACTTTTGAAGAATTAACGTTATGACCAATTTTTGCATTTTTGATAGGGGGTACATCATCATTTTTTACGAAAATTTCAAAATCTGAAAATTTTTAACTGAGAATGCCATTTGATTGGAAATTTAATGACGAATTCGCCGATGTATGACATTCCATCTGGTGACCATTTTTTTCCCAAGGTTTTGATACAAAACCTGTATTTTAGGTTCTTTTTTGGGCTCTCGGAGATTTGACAAATAAAAAATTCCTAAAGCGTCCTTTTTTGTAACTTGGGCCAAATTAGAGATAGAGCCATAAGAGTGACTGTTTTGGACAGCTGGGCAACCTATACTACCCATACAAAATCGGTTTAGAGCCATTTATTTGGTTTTAATAAGAAAACCCGATTTTTCAAAATAGACTTTTGAAGAATTAACGTTATGACCAATTTTTGCATTTTTGATAAGGGGGGTACATCATCATTTTTTACGAAAATTTCAAAATCTGAAAATTTTTTAACTGAGAATGCCATTTGAGTTGGAAATTTAATGACGAATTCGCCGATGTATGACATTCCATCTGGTGACCATTTTTTTCCCAGGTTTTGATACAAAACCTGTATTTTAGGTTCTTTTTTTGGGCTCTCGGAGATTTGACAAATAAAAAATTCCTAAAGCGTCCTTTTTTTGTAACTTGGCCAAAATTAGAGATAGAGCCATAAGAGTGACTGTTTTGGACAGCTGGCAACCTATACTACCCATACAAAATCGGTTTAGAGCCATTTATTTGGTTTTAATAAGAAAACCCGATTTTTCAAAATAGACTTTTGAAGAATTAACGTTATGACCAATTTTTGCATTTTTGATAAGGGGGTACATCATCATTTTTTACGAAAATTTCAAAATCTGAAAATTTTTTAACTGAGAATGCCATTTGATTGGAAATTTAATGACGAATTCGCCGATGTATGACATTCCATCTGGTGACCATTTTTTCCCAAGGTTTTGATACAAAAACCTGTATTTTAGGTTCTTTTTTTGGGCTCTCGGAGATTTGACAAATAAAAAATTCCTAAAGCGTCCTTTTTTTGTAACTTGGCCAAAATTAGAGATAGAGCCATAAAAGTGACTGTTTTGGACAGCTGGCAACCTATACTACCCATACAAAATCGGTTTAGAGCCATTTATTTGGTTTTAATAAGAAAACCCAATTTTTCAAAATAGACTTTTGAAGAATTAACGTTATGACCAATTTTTGCATTTTTGATAAGGGGGTACATCATCATTTTTTACGAAAATTTCAAAATCTGAAAATTTTTTAACTGAGAATGCCATTTGATTGGAAATTTAATGACGAATTCGCCGATGTATGACATTCCATCTGGTGACCATTTTTTCCCAAGGTTTTGATACAAAAACCTGTATTTTAGGTTCTTTTTTGGGCTCTCGGAGATTTGACAAATAAAAAATTCCTAAAGCGTCCTTTTTTTGTAACTTGGCCAAAATTAGAGATAGAGCCATAATAGTGACTGTTTTGGACAGCTGGCAACCTATACTACCCATACAAAATCGGTTTAGAGCCATTTATTTGGTTTTAATAAGAAAACCCGATTTTTCAAAATAGACTTTTGAAGAATTAACGTTATGACCAATTTTTGCATTTTTGATAAGGGGGTACATCATCATTTTTTACGAAAATTTCAAAATCTGAAAATTTTTAAACTGAGAATGCCATTTGATTGGAAATTTAATGACGAATTCGCCGATGTATGACATTCCATCTGGTGACCATTTTTTCCCAAGGTTTCGATACAAAAACCTGTATTTTAGGTTCTTTTTTTGGGCTCTCGGAGATTTGACAAATAAAAAATTCCTAAAGCGTCCTTTTTTTGTAACTTGGCCAAAATTAGAGATAGATCCATAAGAGTGACTGTTTTGGACAGCTGGCAACCTATACTACCCATAAAAAATCGGTTTAGAGCCATTTATTTGGTTTTAATAAGAAAACCCGATTTTTCAAAATAGACTTTTGAAGAATTAACGTTATGACCAATTTTTGCATTTTGATAAGGGGGTACATCATCATTTTTACGAAAATTTCAAAATCTGAAAATTTTTTAACTGAGAATGCCATTTGATTGGAAATTTAATGACGAATTCGCCGATGTATGACATTCCATCTGGTGACCATTTTTTCCCAAGGTTTTGATACAAAAACCTGTATTTTAGGTTCTTTTTTGGGCTCTCGGAGATTTGACAAATAAAAAATTCCTAAAGCGTCCTTTTTTTGTAACTTGGCCAAAATTAGAGATAGATCCATAAGAGTGACTGTTTTGGACAGCTGGCAACCTATACTACCCATACAAAATCGGTTTAGAGCCATTTATTTGGTTTTAATAAGAAAACCCGATTTTTCAAAATAGACTTTTGAAGAATTAACGTTATGACCAATTTTTGCATTTTTGATAAGGGGGTACATCATCATTTTTTACGAAAATTTCAAAATCTGAAAATTTTTTAACTGAGAATGCCATTTGATTGGAAATTTAATGACGAATTCGCCGATGTATGACATTCCATCTGGTGACCATTTTTTCCCAAGGTTTTGATACAAAAACCTGTATTTTAGGTTCTTTTTTTGGGCTCTCGGAGATTTGACAAATAAAAAATTCCTAAAGCGTCATTTTTTTGTAACTTGGCCAAAATTAGAGATAGAGCCATAAGAGTGACTGTTTTGGACAGCTGGCAACCTATACTACCCATACAAAATCGGTTTAGAGCCATTTATTTGGTTTTAATAAGAAAACCCGATTTTTCAAAATAGACTTTTGAAGAATTAACGTTATGACCAATTTTTGCATTTTTGATAAGGGGGGTACATCATCATTTTTTACGAAAATTTCAAAATCTGAAAATTTTTTAACTGAGAATGCCATTTGATTGGAAATTTAATGACGAATTCGCCGATGTATGACATTCCATCTGGTGACCATTTTTTCCCAAGGTTTTGATACAAAAACCTGTATTTTAGGTTCTTTTTTTGGGCTCTCGGAGATTTGACAAATAAAAAATTCCTAAAGCGTCCTTTTTTTGTAACTTGGCCAAAATTAGAGATAGAGCCATAATAGTGACTGTTTTGGACAGCTGGCAACCTATACTACCCATACAAAATCGGTTTAGAGCCATTTATTTGGTTTTAATAAGAAAACCCGATTTTTCAAAATAGACTTTTGAAGAATTAACGTTATGACCAATTTTTGCATTTTTGATAAGGGGGTACATCATCATTTTTTACGAAAATTTCAAAATCTGAAAATTTTTTAACTGAGAATGCCATTTGATTGGAAATTTAATGACGAATTCGCCGATGTATGACATTCCATCTGGTGACCATTTTTTCCCAAGGTTTTGATACAAAAACCTGTATTTTAGGTTCTTTTTTTGGGCTCTCGGAGATTTGACAAATAAAAAATTCCTAAAGCGTCCTTTTTTTGTAACTTGGCCAAAATTAGAGATAGAGCCATAAAGTGACTGTTTTGGACAGCTGGCAACCTATACTACCCATACAAAATCGGTTTAGAGCCATTTATTTGGTTTTAATAAGAAAACCCAATTTTTCAAAATAGACTTTTGAAGAATTAACGTTATGACCAATTTTTGCATTTTTGATAAGGGGGTACATCATCATTTTTTACGAAAATTTCAAAATCTGAAAATTTTTTAACTGAGAATGCCATTTGATTGGAAATTTAATGACGAATTCGCCGATGTATGACATTCCATCTGGTGACCATTTTTTCCCAAGGTTTTGATACAAAAACCTGTATTTTAGGTTCTTTTTTTGGGCTCTCGGAGATTTGACAAATAAAAAATTCCTAAAGCGTCCTTTTTTGTAACTTGGCCAAATTAGAGATAGAGCCATAATAGTGACTGTTTTGGACAGCTGGCAACCTATACTACCCATACAAAATCGGTTTAGAGCCATTTATTTGGTTTTAATAAGAAAACCCGATTTTTCAAAATAGACTTTTGAAGAATTAACGTTATGACCAATTTTTGCATTTTTGATAAGGGGGTACATCATCATTTTTTACGAAAATTTCAAAATCTGAAAATTTTTAAACTGAGAATGCCATTTGATTGGAAATTTAATGACGAATTCGCCGATGTATGACATTCCATCTGGTGACCATTTTTTCCCAAGGTTTCGATACAAAAACCTGTATTTTAGGTTCTTTTTTTGGGCTCTCGGAGATTTGACAAATAAAAAATTCCTAAAGCGTCCTTTTTTTGTAACTTGGCCAAAATTAGAGATAGAGCCATAAGAGTGACTGTTTTGGACAGCTGGCAACCTATACTACCCATAAAAAATCGGTTTAGAGCCATTTATTTGGTTTTAATAAGAAAACCCGATTTTTCAAAATAGACTTTTGAAGAATTAACGTTATGACCAATTTTTGCATTTTTGATAAGGGGGTACATCATCATTTTTTACGAAAATTTCAAAATCTGAAAATTTTTTAACTGAGAATGCCATTTGATTGGAAATTTAATGACGAATTCGCCGATGTATGACATTCCATCTGGTGACCATTTTTTCCCAAGGTTTTGATACAAAAACCTGTATTTTAGGTTCTTTTTTGGGCTCTCGGAGATTTGACAAATAAAAAATTCCTAAAGCGTCCTTTTTTTGTAACTTGGCCAAAATTAGAGATAGATCCATAAGAGTGACTGTTTTGGACAGCTGGCAACCTATACTACCCATACAAAATCGGTTTAGAGCCATTTATTTGGTTTTAATAAGAAAACCCGATTTTTCAAAATAGACTTTTGAAGAATTAACGTTATGACCAATTTTTGCATTTTTGATAAGGGGGTACATCATCATTTTTTACGAAAATTTCAAAATCTGAAAATTTTTAACTGAGAATGCCATTTGATTGGAAATTTAATGACGAATTCGCCGATGTATGACATTCCATCTGGTGACCATTTTTTCCCAAGGTTTTGATACAAAAACCTGTATTTTAGGTTCTTTTTTGGGCTCTCGGAGATTTGACAAATAAAAAATTCCTAAAGCGTCATTTTTTGTAACTTGGCCAAAATTAGAGATAGAGCCATAAGAGTGACTGTTTTGGACAGCTGGCAACCTATACTACCCATACAAAATCGGTTTAGAGCCATTTATTTGGTTTTAATAAGAAAACCCGATTTTTCAAAATAGACTTTTGAAGAATTAACGTTATGACCAATTTTTGCATTTTTGATAAGGGGGTACATCATCATTTTTACGAAAGTTTCAAAATCTGAAAATTTTTTAACTGAGAATGCCATTTGATTGGAAATTTAATGACGAATTCGCCGATGTATGACATTCCATCTGGTGACCATTTTTTCCCAAGGTTTTGATACAAAAACCTGTATTTTAGGTTCTTTTTTTGGGCTCTCGGAGATTTGACAAATAAAAAATTCCTAAAGCGTCCTTTTTTTGTAACTTGGCCAAAATTAGAGATAGATCCATAAGAGTGACTGTTTTGGACAGCTGGCAACCTATACTACCCATACAAAATCGGTTTAGAGCCATTTATTTGGTTTTAATAAGAAAACCCGATTTTTCAAAATAGACTTTTGAAGAATTAACGTTATGACCAATTTTTGCATTTTTGATAAGGGGGTACATCATCATTTTTTACGAAAATTTCAAAATCTGAAAATTTTTTAACTGAGAATGCCATTTGATTGGAAATTTAATGACGAATTCGCCGATGTATGACATTCCATCTGGTGACCATTTTTTCCCAAGGTTTTGATACAAAAACCTGTATTTTAGGTTCTTTTTTTGGGCTCTCGGAGATTTGACAAATAAAAAATTCCTAAAGCGTCCTTTTTTTGTAACTTGGCCAAAATTAGAGATAGAGCCATAAGAGTGACTGTTGTGGACAGCTGGCAACCTATACTACCCATACAAAATCGGTTTAGAGCCATTTATTTGGTTTAATAAGAAAACCCGATTTTTTCAAATAGACTTTTGAAGAATTAACGTTATGACCAATTTTTGCATTTTTGATAAGGGGTACATCATCATTTTTTACGAAAATTTCAAAATCTGAAAATTTTTAACTGAGAATGCCATTTGATTGGAAATTTAATGACGAATTCGCCGATGTATGACATTCCATCTGGTGACCATTTTTTCCCAAGGTTTTGATACAAAAACCTGTATTTTAGGTTCTTTTTTTGGGCTCTCGGAGATTTGACAAATAAAAAATTCCTAAAGCGTCCTTTTTTTGTAACTTGGCCAAAATTAGAGATAGAGCCATAAGAGTGACTGTTTTGGACAGCTGGCAACCTATACTACCCATACAAAATCGGTTTAGAGCCATTTATTTGGTTTTAATAAGAAAACCCGATTTTTCAAATAGACTTTTGAAGAATTAACGTTATGACCAATTTTTGCATTTTTGATAAGGGGGTACATCATCATTTTTTACGAAAATTTCAAAATCTGAAAATTTTTTAACTGAGAATGCCATTTGATTGGAAATTTAATGACGAATTCGCCGATGTATGACATTCCATCTGGTGACCATTTTTTCCCAAGGTTTTGATACAAAAACCTGTATTTTAGGTTCTTTTTTTGGGCTCTCGGAGATTTGACAAATAAAAAATTCCTAAAGCGTCCTTTTTTTGTAACTTGGCCAAAATTAGAGATAGAGCCATAAGAGTGACTGTTTTGGACAGCTGGCAACCTATACTACCCATACAAAATCGGTTTAGAGCCATTTATTTGGTTTTAATAAGAAAACCCGATTTTTCAAAATAGACTTTTGAAGAATTAACGTTATGACCAATTTTTGCATTTTTGATAAGGGGGTACATCATCATTTTTTACGAAAATTTCAAAATCTGAAAATTTTTTAACTGAGAATGCCATTTGATTGGAAATTTAATGACGAATTCGCCGATGTATGACATTCCATCTGGTGACCATTTTTTCCCAAGGTTTTGATACAAAAACCTGTATTTTAGGTTCTTTTTTTGGGCTCTCGGAGATTTGACAAATAAAAAATTCCTAAAGCGTCCTTTTTTTGTAACTGGCCAAAATTAGAGATAGAGCCATAAGAGTGACTGTTTTGGACAGCTGGCAACCTATACTACCCATACAAAATCGGTTTAGAGCCATTTATTTGGTTTTAATAAGAAAACCCGATTTTTCAAAATAGACTTTTGAAGAATTAACGTTATGACCAATTTTTGCATTTTTGATAAGGGGGTACATCATCATTTTTACGAAAATTTCAAAATCTGAAAATTTTTAACTGAGAATGCCATTTGATTGGAAATTTAATGACGAATTCGCCGATGTATGACATTCCATCTGGTGACCATTTTTCCCAAGGTTTTGATACAAAAACCTGTATTTTAGGTTCTTTTTTTTGGGCTCTCGGAGATTTGACAAATAAAAAATTCCTAAAGCGTCCTTTTTTTGTAACTTGGCCAAAATTAGAGATAGAGCCATAAGAGTGACTGTTTTGGACAGCTGGCAACCTATACTACCCATACAAATCGGTTTAGAGCCATTTATTTGGTTTTAATAAGAAAACCCGATTTTTCAAAATAGACTTTTGAAGAATTAACGTTATGACCAATTTTTGCATTTTTGATAAGGGGGTACATCATCATTTTTTACGAAAATTTCAAAATCTGAAAATTTTTAACTGAGAATGCCATTTGATTGGAAATTTAATGACGAATTCGCCGATGTATGACATTCCATCTGGTGACCATTTTTTCCCAAGGTTTTGATACAAAAACCTGTATTTTAGGTTCTTTTTTGGGCTCTCGGAGATTTGACAAATAAAAAATTCCTAAAGCGTCCTTTTTTTGTAACTTGGCCAAAATTAGAGATAGAGCCATAAGAGTGACTGTTTTGGACAGCTGGCAACCTATACTACCCATACAAAATCGGTTTAGAGCCATTTATTTGGTTTTAATAAGAAAACCCGATTTTTCAAATAGACTTTTGAAGAATTAACGTTATGACCAATTTTTGCATTTTTGATAAGGGGGTACATCATCATTTTTTACGAAAATTTCAAAATCTGAAAATTTTTTAACTGAGAATGCCATTTGATTGGAAATTTAATGACGAATTCGCCGATGTATGACATTCCATCTGGTGACCATTTTTTCCCAAGGTTTTGATACAAAAACCTGTATTTTAGGTTCTTTTTTTGGGCTCTCTCGAGATTTGACAAATAAAAAATTCCTAAAGCGTCCTTTTTTTGTAACTTGGCCAAAATTAGAGATAGAGCCATAAGAGTGACTGTTTTGGACAGCTGGCAACCTATACTACCCATACAAATCGGTTTAGAGCCATTTATTTGGTTTTAATAAGAAAACCCGATTTTTCAAAATAGACTTTTGAAGAATTAACGTTATGACCAATTTTTGCATTTTTGATAAGGGGGTACATCATCATTTTTTACGAAAATTTCAAAATCTGAAAATTTTTTAACTGAGAATGCCATTTGATTGGAAATTTAATGACGAATTCGCCGATGTATGACATTCCATCTGGTGACCATTTTTTCCCAAGGTTTTGATACAAAACCTGTATTTTAGGTTCTTTTTTTGGGCTCTCGGAGATTTGACAAATAAAAAATTCCTAAAGCGTCCTTTTTTTGTAACTTGGCCAAAATTAGAGATAGAGCCATAAGAGTGACTGTTTGGACAGCTGGCAACCTATACTACCCATACAAAATCGGTTTAGAGCCATTTATTTGGTTTTAATAAGAAAACCCGATTTTTCAAAATAGACTTTTGAAGAATTAACGTTATGACCAATTTTTGCATTTTTGATAAGGGGGTACATCATCATTTTTTACGAAAATTTCAAAATCTGAAAATTTTTTAACTGAGAATGCCATTTGATTGGAAATTTAATGACGAATTCGCCGATGTATGACATTCCATCTGGTGACCATTTTTCCCAAGGTTTTGATACAAAAACCTGTATTTTAGGTTCTTTTTTTGGGCTCTCGGAGATTTGACAAATAAAAAATTCCTAAAGCGTCCTTTTTTTGTAACTTGGCCAAAATTAGAGATAGAGCCATAAGAGTGACTGTTTTGGACAGCTGGCAACCTATACTACCCATACAAAATCGGTTTAGAGCCATTTATTTGGTTTTAATAAGAAAACCCGATTTTTCAAAATAGACTTTTGAAGAATTAACGTTATGACCAATTTTTGCATTTTTGATAAGGGGGTACATCATCATTTTTTACGAAAATTTCAAAATCTGAAAATTTTTTAACTGAGAATGCCATTTGATTGGAAATTTAATGACGAATTCGCCGATGTATGACATTCCATCTGGTGACCATTTTTTCCCAAGGTTTTGATACAAAAACCTGTATTTTAGGTTCTTTTTTTGGGCTCTCGGAGATTTGACAAATAAAAAATTCCTAAAGCGTCCTTTTTTGTAACTTGGCCAAAATTAGAGATAGAGCCATAAGAGTGACTGTTTTGGACAGCTGGCAACCTATACTACCCATACAAAATCGGTTTAGAGCCATTTATTTGGTTTTAATAAGAAAACCCGATTTTTTCAAAATAGACTTTTGAAGAATTAACGTTATGACCAATTTTTGCATTTTTGATAAGGGGGTACATCATCATTTTTTACGAAAATTTCAAAATCTGAAAATTTTTTAACTGAGAATGCCATTTGATTGGAAATTTAATGACGAATTCGCCGATGTATGACATTCCATCTGGTGACCATTTTTTCCCAAGGTTTTGATACAAAAACCTGTATTTAGGTTCTTTTTTTGGGCTCTCGGAGATTTGACAAATAAAAAATTCCTAAAGCGTCCTTTTTTTGTAACTTGGCCAAAATTAGAGATAGAGCCATAAGAGTGACTGTTTTGGACAGCTGGCAACCTATACTACCCATACAAAATCGGTTTAGAGCCATTTATTTGGTTTTAATAAGAAAACCC
Source organism: Drosophila gunungcola (assembly GCF_025200985.1). Classification (NCBI taxonomy): domain Eukaryota; kingdom Metazoa; phylum Arthropoda; class Insecta; order Diptera; family Drosophilidae; genus Drosophila; species Drosophila gunungcola. The sequence goes on from NW_026453392.1 coordinate 58,128, forward strand.
GATTTTTCAAAATAGACTTTTGAAGAATTAACGTTATGACCAATTTTTGCATTTTTGATAAGGGGGTACATCATCATTTTTTACGAAAATTTCAAAATCTGAAAATTTTTAACTGAGAATGCCATTTGATTGGAAATTTAATGACGAATTCGCCGATGTATGACATTCCATCTGGTGACCATTTTTTCCCAAGGTTTTGATACAAAAACCTGTATTTAGGTTCTTTTTTGGGCTCTCGAGATTTGACAAATAAAAAATTCCTAAAGCGTCCTTTTTTTGTAACTTGGCCAAAATTAGAGATAGAGCCATAAGAGTGACTGTTTTGGACAGCTGGCAACCTATACTACCCATACAAAATCGGTTTAGAGCCATTTATTTGGTTTTAATAAGAAAACCCGATTTTTCAAAATAGACTTTTGAAGAATTAACGTTATGACCAATTTTTGCATTTTTGATAAGGGGGTACATCATCATTTTTTACGAAAATTTCAAAATCTGAAAATTTTTAACTGAGAATGCCATTTGATTGGAAATTTAATGACGAATTCGCCGATGTATGACATTCCATCTGGTGACCATTTTTTCCCAAGGTTTTGATACAAAAACCTGTATTTTAGGTTCTTTTTTTGGGCTCTCGGAGATTTGACAAATAAAAAATTCCTAAAGCGTCCTTTTTTGTAACTTGGCCAAAATTAGAGATAGAGCCATAAGAGTGACTGTTTTGGACAGCTGGCAACCTATACTACCCATACAAAATCGGTTTAGAGCCCATTTATTTGGTTTTAATAAGAAAACCCGATTTTTCAAAATAGACTTTGAAGAATTAACGTTATGACCAATTTTTTGCATTTTTGATAAGGGGGTACATCATCATTTTTTACGAAAATTTCAAAATCTGAAAATTTTTAACTGAGAAGCCATTTGATTGGAAATTTAATGACGAATTCGCCGATGTATGACATTCCATCTGGTGACCATTTTTTCCCAAGGTTTTGATACAAAAACCTGTATTTTAGGTTCTTTTTTTGGGCTCTCGGAGATTTGACAAATAAAAATTCCTAAAGCGTCCTTTTTTTGTAACTTGGCCAAAATTAGAGATAGAGCCATAAGAGTGACTGTTTTGGACAGCGGGCAACCTATACTACCCATACAAAATCGGTTTAGAGCCATTTATTTGGTTTTAATAAGAAAACCCGATTTTTCAAAATAGACTTTTGAAGAATTAACGTTATGACCAATTTTGCATTTTTGATAAGGGGGTACATCATCATTTTTACGAAAATTTCAAAATCTGAAAAATTTTTTAACTGAGAATGCCATTTGATTGGCAATTTAATGACGAATTCGCCGATGTATGACATTCCATCTGGTGACCATTTTTTTCCCAAGGTTTTGATACAAAAACCTGTATTTAGGTTCTTTTTTTGGGCTCTCGGAGATTTGACAAATAAAAAATTCCTAAAGCGTCCTTTTTTTGTAACTTGGCCAAAATTAGAGATAGAGCCATAAGAGTGACTGTTTTGGACAGCTGGCAACCTATACTACCCATACAAAATCGGTTTAGAGCCATTTATTTGGTTTAATAAGAAAACCCGATTTTTCAAAATAGACTTTTGAAGAATTAACGTTATGACCAATTTTTGCATTTTGATAAGGGGGTACATCATCATTTTTTACGAAAATTTCAAAATCTGAAAATTTTTTAACTGAGAATGCCATTTGATTGGAAATTTAATGACGAATTCGCCGATGTATGACATTCCATCTGGTGACCATTTTTTCCCAAGGTTTTGATACAAAAACCTGTATTTTAGGTTCTTTTTTTGGGCTCTCGGAGATTTGACAAATAAAAAATTCCTAAAGCGTCCTTTTTTGTAACTTGGCCAAAATTAGAGATAGAGCCATAAGAGTGACTGTTTTGGACAGCTGGCAACCTATACTACCCATACAAAATCGGTTTAGAGCCATTTATTTGGTTTTAATAAGAAAACCCGATTTTTCAAAATAGACTTTTGAAGAATTAACGTTATGACCAATTTTTGCATTTTTGATAAGGGGGTACATCATCATTTTTTACGAAAATTTCAAAATCTGAAAATTTTTAACTGAGAATGCCATTTGATTGGAAATTTAATGACGAATTCGCCGATGTATGACATTCCATCTGGTGACCATTTTTTCCCAAGGTTTTGATACAAAAACCTGTATTTTAGGTTCTTTTTTTGGGCTCTCGGAGATTTGACAAATAAAAAATTCCTAAAGCGTCCTTTTTTTGTAACTTGGCCAAAATTAGAGATAGAGCCATAAGAGTGACTGTTTTGGACAGCTGGCAACCTATACTACCCATACAAATCGGTTTAGAGCCATTTATTTGGTTTTAATAAGAAAACCCGATTTTTCAAAATAGACTTTTGAAGAATTAACGTTATGACCAATTTTTGCATTTTTGATAAGGGGGGTACATCATCATTTTTACGAAAATTTCAAAATCTGAAAATTTTTTAACTGAGAATGCCATTTGATTGGAAATTTAATGACGAATTCGCCGATGTATGACATTCCATCTGGTGACCATTTTTTCCCAAGGTTTGATACAAAAACCTGTATTTTAGGTTCTTTTTTTGGGCTCTCGGAGATTTGACAAATAAAAAATTCCTAAAGCGTCCTTTTTTTGTAACTTGGCCAAAATTAGAGATAGAGCCATAAGAGTGACTGTTTTGGACAGCTGGCAACCTATACTACCCATACAAAATCGGTTTAGAGCCATTTATTTGGTTTTAATAAGAAAACCCGATTTTTCAAAATAGACTTTTGAAGAATTAACGTTATGACCAATTTTTGCATTTTTGATAAGGGGGTACATCATCATTTTTTACGAAAATTTCAAAATCTGAAAAATTTTTAACTGAGAATGCCATTTGATTGGAAATTTAATGACGAATTCGCCGATGTATGACATTCCATCTGGTGACCATTTTTTCCCAAGGTTTTGATACAAAAACCTGTATTTTAGGTTCTTTTTTTGGGCTCTCGGAGATTTGACAAATAAAAAATTCCTAAAGCGTCCTTTTTTTGTAACTTGGCCAAATTAGAGATAGAGCCATAAGAGTGACTGTTTTGGACAGCTGGCAACCTATACTACCCATACAAAATCGGTTTAGAGCCATTTATTTGGTTTTAATAAGAAAACCCGATTTTTCAAAATAGACTTTTTGAAGAATTAACGTTATGACCAATTTTTGCATTTTTGATAAGGGGGTACATCATCATTTTTTACGAAAATTTCAAAATCTGAAAATTTTTAACTGAGAATGCCATTTGATTGGAAATTTAATGACGAATTCGCCGATGTATGACATTCCATCTGGTGACCATTTTTTCCCAAGGTTTTGATACAAAAACCTGTATTTTAGGTTCTTTTTTTGGGCTCTCGGAGATTTGACAAATAAAAATTCCTAAAGCGTCCTTTTTTTGTAACTTGGCCAAAATTAGAGATAGAGCCATAAGAGTGACTGTTTTGGACAGCTGGCAACCTATACTACCCATACAAAATCGGTTTAGAGCCATTTATTTGGTTTTAATAAGAAAACCCGATTTTTCAAATAGACTTTGAAGAATTAACGTTATGACCAATTTTTGCATTTTTGATAAGGGGGTACATCATCATTTTTTACGAAAATTTCAAAATCTGAAAATTTTTTAACTGAGAATGCCATTTGATTGGAAATTTAATGACGAATTCGCCGATGTATGACATTCCATCTGGTGACCATTTTTCCCCAGGTTTTGATACAAAAACCTGTATTTTAGGTTCTTTTTTTGGGCTCTCGGAGATTGACAAATAAAAAATTCCTAAAGCGTCCTTTTTTTGTAACTTGGCCAAAATTAGAGATAGAGCCATAAGAGTGACTGGTTTTGGACAGCTGGCAACCTATACTACCCATACAAAATCGGTTTAGAGCCATTTATTTGGTTTTAATAAGAAAACCCGATTTTTCAAAATAGACTTTGAAGAATTAACGTTATGACCAATTTTTGCATTTTTGATAAGGGGGTACATCATCATTTTTTACGAAAATTTCAAAATCTGAAAATTTTTTAACTGAGAATGCCATTTGATTGGAAATTTAATGACGAATTCGCCGATGTATGACATTCCATCTGGTGACCATTTTTTCCCAAGGTTTTGATACAAAAACCTGTATTTTAGGTTCTTTTTTTGGGCTCTCGGAGATTTGACAAATAAAAAATTCCTAAAGCGTCCTTTTTTTGTAACTTGGCCAAAATTAGAGATAGAGCCATAAGAGTGACTGTTTTGGACAGCTGGCAACCTATACTACCCATACAAAATCGGTTTAGAGCCATTTATTTGGTTTTAATAAGAAAACCCGATTTTTCAAAATAGACTTTTGAAGAATTAACGTTATGACCAATTTTTGCATTTTTGATAAGGGGGTACATCATCATTTTTACGAAAATTTCAAAATCTGAAAATTTTTAACTGAGAATGCCATTTGATTGGAAATTTAATGACGAATTCGCCGATGTATGACATTCCATCTGGTGACCATTTTTTTCCCAAGGTTTTTGATACAAAAACCTGTATTTTAGGTTCTTTTTTTGGGCTCTCGGAGATTTGACAAATAAAAATTCCTAAAGCGTCCTTTTTTGTAACTTGGCCAAAATTAGAGATAGAGCCATAAGAGTGACTGTTTTGGACAGCTGGCAACCTATACTACCCATACAAATCGGTTTAGAGCCATTTATTTGGTTTTAATAAGAAAACCCGATTTTTCAAAATAGACTTTTGAAGAATTAACGTTATGACCAATTTTGCATTTTTGATAAGGGGGTACATCATCATTTTTTACGAAATTTCAAATCTGAAAATTTTTAACTGAGAATGCCATTTGATTGGAAATTTAATGACGAATTCGCCGATGTATGACATTCCATCTGGTGACCATTTTTTCCCAAGGTTTTGATACAAAAAACCTGTATTTTAGGTTCTTTGTTTGGGCTCTCGGAGATTTGACAAATAAAAATTCCTAAAGCGTCCTTTTTTTGTAACTTGGCCAAAATTAGAGATAGAGCCATAAGAGTGACTGTTTTGGACAGCTGGCAACCTATACTACCCATACAAAATCGGTTTAGAGCCATTTATTTGGTTTTAATAAGAAAACCCGATTTTTCAAAATAGACTTTTGAAGAATTAACGTTATGACCAATTTTTGCATTTTGATAGGGGGTACATCATCATTTTTTAAGAAAATTTCAAAATCTGAAAAATTTTTTAACTGAGAATGCCATTTGATTGGCAAATTTAATGACGAATTCGCCGATGTATGACATTCCATCTGGTGACAATTTTTTTCCCAAGGTTTTGATACAAAAACCTGTATTTAGGTTCTTTTTTTGGGCTCTCGGAAGATTTGACAAATAAAAAATTCCTAAAGCGTCCTTTTTTGTAACTTGGCCAAAATTAGAGATAGAGCCATAAGAGTGACTGTTTGGACAGCTGGCAACCTATACTACCCATCCAAAATCGGTTTAGAGCCATTTAGTTGGTTTTAATAAGAAAACCCGATTTTTCAAAATAGACTTTTGAGAATTAACGTTATGACCAATTTTTGCATTTTTTGATAAGGGGGTACATCATCATTTTTTAAGAAAATTTCAAAATCTGAAAATTTTTTAACTGAGAATGCAATTTGATTGGAAATTTAATGACGAATCGCCGATGTATGACATTCCATCTGGTGACCATTTTTTCCCAAGGTTTGATACAAAAACCTGTATTTAGGGTGCTTTTTTTGGGCTTCTCGGAGATTTGACAAATAAAAATTCCTAAAGCGTCCTTTTTTTGTAACTTGGCCAAAATGAGAGATAGAGCCATAGAGGACTGTTTTGGGACAGCTGGCAACCTATACTACCCATACAAAATCGGTTTAGAGCCATTTATTTGGTTTAATAAGAAAACCCGATTGTTCAAAATAGGACTTTTGAAGAATTAACGTTTATGCCCAATTTTGCATTTTTGATAAGGGGGTACATCATCATTTTTACGAAATTTCAAAATCTGAAAATTTTTAACTGAGAATGCCATTTGATTGGCATTTAATGACGAATTCGTCCGATGTATGACATTCCATCTGGTGACCATTTTTTCCCAAGGTTTTATACAAAAAACCTGTATTTAGGTGCTTTTTTTGGGTTTTTGAGATTTGACAAATAAAAAATTCCTAAAGCGTCCTTTTTTGTAACTTGGCCAAAATTAGAGATAGAGCCATAAGAGGACTGTTTTGGACAGCTGGGCAACATATACTACCCATACAAAATCGGTTTAGAGCCATTTATTTGGTTTTAAATAGAAAACCGATTTTCAAAATAGACTTTTGAAGAATTAACGTTATGACCATTTTTTGCATTTTTGAATACGAGGGTGGTACATCATTCATTTTTACGAAACTTTCAAAATCTGAAATTTTTCGTAACTGAAGCATGCCATTTGATTGGAAATTTAATGACGAATTCGCTCGATGTCTGCACATTTCCCATCTGGGTGACCATTTTTTCCCAATGGCTTTTTGATACAAAAACCTGTATTTTAGGTTCTTTTTTTTGGGCTTCTGAGATTTTGACAAACTAAAAAATTCCTAAAGCGTCCTTTTTTTTGTAACTTGGCCAAAATTAGAGATCGAGCCATAAGAGTGACGTTTTGGACAGCTGGCAACCTATACTACCGCATACAAAATCGGTTTAGAGCCCATTTTTATTGGTTTAATAAGAAAACCCGATTTTTTTCAAAATAGACTTTTGAAGAATTAACGTTATGACCAATTTTTGCATTTTTGATAAGGGGGTACACATCATCATTTTTACGAAAATTTCAAAATCTGAAAATTTTTTAACTGAGAATGCCATTTGATTGGAATTTAATGACGAATTCGCGCGTGTATGACATTCCATCTGGTGACCATTTTTTTCCAAGGTTTTGATACAAAAACTGTATTTTAGGTTCTTTTTTTGGGCTCTCGGAGATTTGACAAATAAAAATTCCTAAAGCGTCCTTTTTTTGTAACTTGGCCAAAATTAGAGATAGAGCATAAGAGTGACTGTTTGGACAGCTGGCAACCTATACCACCCATACAAAATCGGTTTAG
>NW_026453393.1:0-64810 GCF_025200985.1 Drosophila gunungcola
GACGCGATAACGCTTCGTTCAGTTAACATAGGAGTACAGGATTTTCTCCGTATTTTCTTTGTTTTGGACAGATGATAATCAACGGAAGGGACTACGAGTCGATGTGGCATTTAAAACCAGCCGACATGTTGCAAATAGCGCGCCAACGGCTAAAAAGAAGATCTCGGAATCTCATTCAGCAAATGCTAGGGTATATAATTGCGGAGTCGATCGGTACACCTAAAAGTTGAGACTCTGTATTCGCGGCTCGCAGTTTCGCTCAAAGCAATGCGGGGGAAAAGGTTCATAGCAAGTTAGCCCCTGTTTTCATAAAGCATCTGTTACAAAGAAGATCAGCCCGACTTATTATGAGTTAGAGAATGAAGCCAAGAAATCATTAGGCGTATATCATTTAAAGGACATAAGGACGTGATACATTTGAGAGATAATGCACAATGCCCTTGTTCAGTTAACCCCTCGGCGAGATGTTTCTCTGGCTGAGTTAACTGTGGTTGTGGGGCCAGAATTTATAGGAAAATTAATTTCAATGAATTTAGTGAAATGTATTTTGCCATTCAAAATTCGTATATTCTCCGAGTCACAAGTAGTGCATATCGCTGACATGATCGATAGCGCTCTCTCTTTCCCTCAGAACAGTTGCCTGCGTGGCAGAGAATAAGCGAAAGAAGTTTAGGAAAAATTCCATTGAAGTTTGGCAACGTTGCGTTAAGCAGGCAGACGAGCGTCAGCTAGTCGCATCGTTCCCTCGCGTTGACGGAGTCGCATAGCGCGATCTCTCTCGCGCGTCAACGAAAGCGCGTAGGAGCCAGAAACGAGAACAAAACCTGAAAGGATTCCGTTATTTGAAGTTTGCAACCGCGCTTAGTACAGACAACAGCGCGTGCCAGAATTTTCGTTCACTTCATGTCAAATCTTAAAACCGTACACACGTCTACGCTGCGAGCGCAATTTCAATAGTGAATGAAAATTTTAACAGCCACGTGCAACTAGTGAAAAGTGTTTTATACCGGCGAAACAGCCCAGATTGTGTTGTAGTGCTTCGCATGTGATTATAATAAAAGAAAGGAAGCTACAGAAGGTAATTGTGAATACGATTGGCAGGTCAGAAAGTGATAGTGTTATTTTGTTGCAGCAGGCCAATATCGTCGTGTTGGTAAAAGCTGGCCAAGAAGTACCGAGCTTGCTACTATCGCACTCGAGTACTGGTCGGCGGACAGCTTGAGGATCGGCATTGTGAGGCAGCGTTAAATTCCTGTGTCCACATCGCTCGGCTACGTCACCGGAACACCGCACGCCACGTGCGGCTGGATTATATACATCTCTTCCTCATCAAAGACGCCCAAAAGACGCCCGCCGAACGGACACGACTTCTGACCGCAGCATGCCAAGTGCTGCGTGGTGATTATCAACATTACATATGTGTGGCCAAAAATAACAGCCATCTACAAGCTATACACTGCGCTTAGACCGCTGCGCACAGCACGCCACGAGCGCCCACCATGATCTAGGATCACCCAATCTGATGGAAGGCGTTGAGGCAGTCATCTGACTGCCGCTTCATTACCTCACCACACGCGCCACACGCGGCTTATATAAATTATCACTGAAGAACCCAGGAATCAGCAGTTGACCAAGGAGGAACTTTTCTTCGAGCAGTCTCCGGACTAAGGATTGCTGGAAGATGTTGTAAATTCATGAATGTGACGAACAGTCGAGTTTTTTTCTTTCTTTTCTTTTTTGTAAATATAGTTTAGATTCTTAATAACTCTTGTATTTTAGGCTTTTGATCATAGTCGTTTATTTAGGATCCATTATACGAGATAAATTATGTTGTAAACCCAGCCGTGCAAATCACACACATGTTCAGCCCACTGTAAAAACCAATTTTTAAATAACTTTCAAAATGTAGGTTGCTGCAGCATCTTCGATGGGCCCAACGAAACTGCGTCAACGGATATGTACGTAAGTGAACGAAAACCTTATTGCATTTCATGAATGTAATTTTTTTTGGGAATTTGATTGTGTGTCGTTTAATCGGATAAGCCTGAACATATATATATGCATACATAATTTACTTTGTATTATAATCTGCTATTGACTAATGATTAGGTTAAAGAAAAATATGCCGTTAATAACTGATCGTTAATAAGTTAAAGCATATAGAATGAAACGCAGCGGACGCGTATATATCTCATGTGAAAATAAGTAATTGAATTTAAAAATGAAAATGTTTGATTAATTTGGACCACATAAGTCCGTGTTTGAATTACATGCCGCTGTTACATGAATTAAGTTTGTGAATTATAAATAAAATCAAATAAGGGATAACCGCCAAATTTCTCACTTGTTATCAAGGTAGGGAGGGTACAGAACGGGGAGTGAATATCACCTAGCTACCCCGAGCTCTTGATTAATCTTGATCCTACTTAGTCTTCATCGTCCGTCCGCTTATCAAAAGTCTGTTTACATCCCTATTTGTTTGGAACCTGCTTAGTGCACTTAAAACTTTTTTTGTTTTGTGTGACAGTGTTTATCATATAGAGGACGAGGAAAGAACCACCCCCCATCCTGCGCGTTTAGTACCGAGCAATGCTAGAAGTGGCACGACTCCGACTCTTCTATACACTAGATGGAATATTTTCCGAACATCTGGTGCTGTCTAAATAATAACGGCACGCCAACGCGCGGGATTACAAAATATGGGATTACGCGCGTCAAAAGGCATTTTTCGAACAGTTTTGACAGACACGAGAGTACTTATTGGTCTGTATGAAGCTGGTATTGTGTGATTTTTTTTTCCATTTAGTATCTTAGGAGTATTAGATCACCGCCAGGGTCCTTTTTTGTTTTTAATTGCTCGCTGATGACTTTTGCTGAAACAGAATTGGCGCCGTCTCAGTTCCAATTTGAATTGACGGCGACGTTAGTGTAAATGAATTATTTGCAGGGTTTGGCTGAAAAACATTTCGAAGGTGTAAAGCAAATGTACAAGCTGTGACTTTGTCGCTTCTGGCCCAGCTGCCTGAAGAGTCTCTTATGGGAATTACTGTTTCGGCCGGCGCACTTAGATTTGGTTTGGCCCTCCACAAGAGATGCTTGGTGCTGGTGGGTGAAAGTTTCTCAATGTACTGGCGTTGTGCTTTTTCTTCTTTGTGCCTTAAGGCTATGTTTTGAGGATGGCGATCTGCTGGTTTGCCAAGCACGCCTCAAACGTCTTTTCTCCAAAACAAGCTGTTCGATTTCAAGTTTAGTTTGTGTTGGTGTGTGTGCCCATCCTTCCCTTGCGGTGTAGAAACTTAACAACAGCAGTAAAACATTTAAAGTAGGTATAATAGTAAAAACAATTCCGAGTTATGGCAGTGTTAAATAAGTGTTTTAAGGTATTTAAAGGGCACTGTTGATAATGATACTAATTTTAAATTAATTGGTTATGATTAGGGAGGTAATGAAATTGATAGAAAAAGTACCACAGGGTATTTATTCAAATGTTTGATTTAAACCTAATTTGCTGGAACACTAATAGACAAAACTCAGTAGCAGCCTCATCAACTGAAGCTGAGTACATTGCGTTATTTGAAGCTGTGAGAGAAGCGTTGTGGCTGAAATCTCTCCTTAAAAGCGTTTATATAAACCTGTACACTCCAATAAAATCTACAAAGATAACCAAGGCTGTATCAGTATAGCAAATAGCCTTCATGTCTCAAACGAGCCAAACATGTTGATATAAAATATCTTGAGTATATTTGCACAGAGAACTTGCTGATATCTTTACCTGCTGCCTAAATTTTTGGAGTTAGGAACTGATTGGGATTACTGCACGACGACTGATCTACAGATTGCTGATGCTATTTTTTAATTAAATATTTTCGTTAGTTTGTAAAACATAAGTACTAAATTTAATTTTTTTTTTAAACATGTAAGACTAATCTGATCTGGTTTTTTCCTAAGTTTTTTCCCGTATCCTTGCAGCGAATGCTGGATCAGATAATTATTCCCAGAATGCACACCGCACAAGTATATACAAATTACAAAACATTACTATATGATAAGTTTATGAATTTTAAATTTTATATTTGAGGGGGCGTGTTGGAGTACCCCTATTCCTTATAAAAAATATCTTTTCTTGTTCTTATGCCATATTCCATATACAATATGAATGGAAGTATTTTAAAGTATTAATAAAAAATATATTCTATGGCCACACTGGCTGGCTCTTTCTCATTCTGTGCAAATTTCTGCAAGTAAATTACATGTGCTGGTGTTGTGGTATAAAATATAAATCTGAAAACTTAAAGCCAATCCTGTGTTTTTAATCTATAAAAAGAACATAAACTACAATAGGAAGATTAAACTTGTTAATTTTTTTTAGCCAACCCGACACGAATAATTTGCTTGTGTATGTTTGTTGGTAATTGTTTTAGTTTTTCACAGAAAAAAATTGGTAATCGTGAACTCTACTGCGATTACGCCTGGGTCACCATGAAAATTTAATAGTAGTTTGTATTAACGAACGCGAAACTTGTGTGACTTCAGTAGGATTCGGATAATTTATTTGCGATAATAACTTTTTTAGCTTTGCTACAAGCGACATAACGGCTCTCAAATTCTAAAGAATTTAGTCTAGCGTCGCAGTTGGCAGTTCGTAAACATTTGCTCTTTCTTAAGCTATCGAGTGAGATGTCGCTTTGTCCCATTTTACAATTTTTGATGATTTAATAAGTGAATTGTTGGCAGTAGGTGCAAAAATATAAGAGATTAATTAAGGATAAGGTGTCTCAATTGATGATCACATAACCTTCGTCTTACGACGGTGTCATCGCAGCCAGAGAGACGTTATCAGAAGAAAATTTGACATAAACGTTTGTTAAAAATAGGTTGCTAGATCAGGAAATTAAAATTAAAAATGACTATAATGACACAGGCCGAAAAGCTTTAAATACCACTGTTCAACATAAAAATTACAGCTTTAAAAACAACTCATTTAATAATCGCGTAGCGAAGCATAAGAAAACATTTAAGGAAATTCTAAGAATAGGGTTAGGGTTGTGACAAAGAGGGACACATTAAAAAAGATTGCTACCACTATAAAAGAATCATGAACAAAAAAATAATAAAAACCATGATAAACTGCTAAAACCGCAACATCTCAAGGCATTGCATTCATGGTGAAAGAAGTGGAAGACCAACCGGGGATATATATTTGTGGATTTATCCTCGATTCCGGTGCAAGCGATCACCTAATACGCCGATACTATGGAGTTGGTGCCGCCATTGAAGATCGCTGTGGCTAAGCAAGGCGAATATATTTTCGCATCTAAGCGTGGCATCGTGCGTCTGCGCAATGACTGGAGGACGTGCTATATTGACAAGAACGGTGTAACCATTTTTAAAAATGGGTTGACGGTGATTGAGAACACAGGAATTTTAAACAATATACCTTATGTTAAGTTTCAGGCATATACCATAGATGCGAAACATAAAAATAATTTTCGATTATGGAGAGGCTTGGCCATATTATTAATGGCAAACTGTTAGAAATAAAAAGAAAAAATATATTTGTTGATAACACCCTTTTAAATAACTTAGAAATATTCCATGAAATTTGTGAATCATGTTTAAATTAAAACAAGCAAGGTTACCGTTTCAGCAATTTAAAGATAAGACCCACATTCAAAGACCCCTATTTGTAGTGCACTCCGATGTTTGTGGTCCGATTACTCCAGTTTCTCTAAATGAAAAGAATTACTTTGTGATCTTTGTTGATCAGTTTACACACTATTGTGTAACTTACTTACAAAAACACAAATTTGATGTATTAAAAATGTTTGAAGACTTTGTAGCGAAAAGTGAAGCTCATTTTAATTTGAAAATTGTTATTTTGTACATAGACAATGTTAGAGAATACCTCTCAAATGAAATGCGTCAGTTTTGTGGTAAGTATGGTATTACTTATCACTTAACAGTGCCACACACACCTCAACTTAATGGTGTTTCAGAAAGGATGATTAGAACCATTACACAAAAAGATCGTTCCATGGTAAGTGGTGCAAAACTTGACAAAAGCAGTGTTAACTGTAACTTATTTAGTTAACAGAACTCAAAGCAGAGCAATTGTTGATAGTATGATGACCCCGTATGAAATGTGGCATAATAGAAACCCAATTTAAAACATTTAAGAGTGTTTAATGCAACTATTTATGTGCACAATAAAACAAAAATAGGAAAGCTACGAACCAAATGGTTTTCAATTGTGGGATGCTGTTAATGAAAAGTTTCTCGTTGCAAGAGATTTGGCTGTCGATGAAACCAATATGGTTAATTCTAGAGCTGTTAAATTTGAAGCAGTGTTTCCGAATGATAGTAAGGAAATTAATTTAACTAAATTCCCGAATGATAGTTAGGAAATTAATGAAACTAAATTCTCGAATGAGAATAAAACAAATTTCCGAATGAAAGGAAAACTACAAAACAAAACTCCTGAATGATAGTAGGAAATTGATTAAAATTTTCTGAATGAGAGTAGGAAAAGAAAGGGAGATGATTTCCTGAATGATAGTAAGGAATCGAACATCTCGAGTGAGAAAATGAAACATGAAACATGAAATTGGAAATCAATTAAATACTGATGAAATTGAAATAACGAGTAGAAGAAGTGAGAGATTAAAAACAAAGCCACATATTTTATATAATGAAGATGATAATAGTTTAAACAAATTCATATTAAATGCTCACACTGTTTTTTAACGATGTTCCAAATACATTTGATGAAATTTAGTATGAGAATGATAAATTGTTTTGGGAGGAAGTCATAAAAACAGAATTAATTGCTCATACATTAAGTAATACATAGACAATAACAGAAAGGTCTAAACATAATAACATTGTAGATAGCAAATGGGTATTTTCCGTTAATTACAACGAACTAGGAAATCCAATAAGATATAAGGCTAGATTAGTTGCACGAGGATTTACTAAAAATACCAAGTCGATTATTAAGAGACCTTTGCTCCTGTAGCTAGAGTTTCTAGTCTTCGATTCATCTTATCGTTAGCAGTTCAAAATAACTTAAAGGTTCATCAAATGGATGGATTAAATAAGGAACTATATATGCGACTTCCTAAAGGTGTACCACGCAATGGTGACAAAATATGTAAATTGAATAAGGCAAGTTACGGACTCAAACAAGCAACTAGATGCTGGTTTGAAGTTTTTGAGCAAGCATTAAAAGACTGTGATTTTGTGAACTCTTCAGTAGATAGCTGTATTTATATTCTTGATAAAGGTGTTATGTGTTATTATACGTTGATGATGTGGTAATAGCTACGGGGAACATGATATCAATGAATAATTTCAAAAAGTATTTAAATGAAAAATTTAGGATGACCGACTTTAAAGAAATAAAGTATTTTATTGGTATTAGAATAGAAGTGTATTAAGATAAATTTGTTTGAGCCGAGCTGCATATGTTAAAAGAATTTTAAATAAATTTAACATGGAAATTTGCAGTGCAGTAAGTACCAAGCAAACTAAATTATGAATTACATAATTCTGATGAAAACTGCAATGCTCCAAGTCCTAACCTAATAGGATGTTTAATGAACATAATGCTTTGTACACGTCCAGACTTAACTACAGCAGTAAACATTTTAAGTAGGTATAATAGTAAAAACAATTCCGAGTTATGGCAGTGTTAAATAAGTGTTTTAAGGTATTTAAAGGGCACTGTTGATATGATACTATTTTTAAATTAATTGGTTATTTAGATTCTGATTGGGGAGGTAATGAGTACCACAGGGTATTTATTCAAAATGTTTGATTTAAACCTAATTTGCTGGAACACTAATAGACAGAACTCAGTAGCAGCCTCATCAACTGAAGCTGAGTACATGGCGTTATTTGAAGCTGTGAGAGAAGCGTTGTGGTTTATATAAACCTTGAAACACCAATTAAAATCTACGAAGATAACCAAGGCTGTATCAGTATAGCAAATAACCCTTCATGTCATAAACGAGCCAAACATGTTGATATAAAATATCTTGAGTATATTTGCACAGTGAACTTGCTGATATCTTTACTTGCTGCTAAACTTTTGGAGTTACGAACTGAATTGAGATTACTGCACGATGACTGATCTACAGATTGCTGATGCTATTTTTTAATTACATATTTTCGTTAGTTTGTAAAACATAAGCTACTAAAATTTAATTTTTTTTTAAAACATATGTAAGACTGATCTGATCGGGTTTTTCTAAGTTTTCCCCGTATCCTTTCAGCGAATGCTGAATCAGATAATTATTCCCAGAATGCACACCGCACAAGTATATACAAATTACAAAACATTACTATATGATAAGTTTATAAATTATAAATTTTATATTTGAGGGGGCGTGTTGGAATGCCCTTATTCCTTTTACAAAAATATTTTTTCTTGTTCTTATGCCATATTCCAAATACAATATGCATGGAAGTATTTTAAGGTATTAATAAAAAACATATTCTATGGCCACACTGGCTCTTTCTCATTCTGTGCAAATTTCTGCAAGTAAATTGCATGTGCTGGTGTTGCGGTATAAAATATAAATCTGAAAACTTAAAGCCAATCGTGTGTTTTTATTCTATAAAAAGAACATAAACTACAATAGGAATATTAAACTTGTTAATTTTTTAGCCAACCCGACACGAATAATTTGCTTGTGTATGTTTGTTGGTAATTGTTATAGTTTTTCACAGAAAATATTGGTAAACAAATCGCGAACTCTACTGCGATTACGCCGGGGTCTCCATGAAAATTTAACAGTAGCTTGTATTAACGAACGAGAAACTTGTTTGACTGCAGTAGGATTCGGATAATTTATTTGCGATAATAACTTTCTTAACTTTGCTACAAGCGACATAACGGCTCGTTAAATTCTAAAGAATTTAGACGCGGTATATGAACGAAAAAGTCTAGCGTCGCAGTTGGCAGTTCGTAAATTTGCTTTCCCTTAAGCTATCGAGTGAGTTGTCGCTTTTGTCCCATTTCAAAATTTTTGATGATTTTATAAGTGAATTGTTGGCAGTAGGTGCAAAAATAGAAGAGATGGTTAAAGTGTCTAATTTGATTTTTTTTTTTTTTACATATGCATTTTATTTATTGAATCTTCTCTGAACTGATACTAACAATACGTATATAAAATCTTAAATTAAAAACTATATATGACAGTCAAGATGACTGACGCGAGATGTAAGGGCTCTAATGACTATTGCTGAGCTGGAAGGTAATTTCGTTGTAATCGGGTCCGATTCGAAACCCTGGCAAGGCCCTGGCCAGCTGGTTTAAATGAGAATTTAGTTTTGTGCGGTAAGATGTTTTGATATTTCATCTTTTACGGGTAGAATGCCAAGATCTCTGTGGATGTTGTCGTTCCGAAGATACCAAGGTGCCCCAGTGATAGTTCTCAGGATTTTGATTGTGCTCGGTGGATAATATCGATGTTACTGCTGCTCGCGTTTCCCCACAATTGGGAGCCGTAATTCCAGACTGGCTTAAGCGTTGAATTGTAGAGCAGGACTTTGATGTCCAGGCAGAGGGGGGAGCGAGCGTTTAGGAGCCAATGGAGGCTATTGGATTTCAGTTTAGATGAATTTTCTTAGCTTCGATTTGTCTCCGCCATGTAAGTCTCCTGTCTAGGTGGACGCCAAGGTACGTTATATCGTCAGCTTGTGGAAGTGGCGTGTTATTCAGAGTTAGCGGGGGACACGTTTGCCTGTTAAGAGTAAACGTTCTGTGTTTACATTTTGCGCATTTATTTTTATACGCCAGTCTGATAACCATCTCTCCACTACCACGTGTTGATCAGCTAGTAGGGCTGTTGCCTGAATGGGGCATTTGGACCGACTTAGGATCGCGGTATCGTCTGCGAATGTAGAAGTAGTTAGCCGCTCGTTTGTGGCAATATTTGCGGTGTATAGGAGAAATAGAGTTAGACCACTAACCATACAACATATAGAATGGTCATTTCATACAAGGCATTTGGACACAATAAAACGGATCGCGGGAGGTCCCCCGTGCTCACAGCAGCAGGTCCATGCACTTCGTGTGCGTTCGGGTTTTTTGCTCTCTCATTCTTATTCTCATTTTTATGCTCGCGCACTCATTGCACGAGTTCAGTCGTTCAGTCGCAGAGAGGCGCTTTTTGAAGAAGGCTGCCCTGAGCTTGAATTCGTCTTTGTATGTATGCGTGATCACGCATTCTCATACACGGGAGCATGTGTGCGTTTATTTCATTTCGGCGCATCAAGAATATTTTGTCTTTTGCCACTTTTCAAACTTGGTACCCTAAGAATATGGGCGTATTTACTGTTGGGTTATGATATAATTATGAATATTATATGTTATTATATATTTATTTAATTTAATATTGTCGATGTTTTGCGAGCGGTTGGTGCCTGCATACCCTACCGACCATTGCTTTTAAGGGAAGCGGGCTTTTAGGACACTTGTTTTAAATGTTATTTTTAGTGATCTTTGGTTGATTTATTTTTTAATCCGTTTTTTTGTGTCCAAATGCCTTGTATGAAATGACCAGTCTATATGTTGTATGGTTAGTGGTTAGACCAAGGGCGCTACCTTGAGGAAATCCAGCCTCTATCGTGTAATCGTCGGATGTTGTAGAGTTGCATTTCACGGCGAAGGCTCTGTTGTGAAGGTACGATTCAAGTATCCTGTGAGTGTTTTCCGGCAGTAACATTCTGATTTTATGCATAAGGCCATCGAGCCAGACTCGATCGAAAGCCTGCGCAAATCTAGGAATACCATCGCACTGCAGTATTGCCAAAGCTCGAATGCAGTTCGTATTTCTGTTGATAATCTGTTGACTTGCTCTATTGTTTAATGGCTTTCTCGAAAGCCAAATTGATGTGCCGGAATAACGCTGTGCTCTTTCAAATATGGGATTACGCGCATCAAAAGGCATTTTTCGAACAGTTTTGACAGACACGAGAGTAAACTTATCGGTCTGTATGAAGCTGGTATTGTGTGATTTTTTTTTCCATTTAGTATCTTAGGAGTTATTAGATCACCGCCAGGGGCCTTTTTTGTTTTTAATTGCTCGCTGATGACTTTTGCTGAAACAGAATTGGCGCCGTCTTAGTTCCAATTTGAATTGACGGCGACGTTAGTGTGAATGAATTATTTGCAGGGTTTGGCTGAAAAACATTTCGAAGGTATAAAGCAAATGTACAAGCTGTGACTTTGTCGCTTCTGGCCCAGCTGCCTGAAGAGTCTCTTATGAGAATTACTGTTTCGGCCGGCGCACTTAGATTTGGTTGGGCCCTCCACAAGAGATGCTTGGTGCTGGTGGGTGAAAGTTTCTCAATGTACTGGCGTTGTGCTTTTTCTTCTTCGTGCCTTAAGGCTATGTTTTGAGGATGGCGATCTGCTGGTTTGCCAAGCTCGCCTCAAACGTCTTTTCTCCAAAACAAGCTGTTCGATTTCAAGGTTAGTTTTGTGTTGGTGTGTGTGCCCATCCCTCCCTTGTGGTGTAGAGACTTTGGCGGCAGCGACGAATACAGACTCCAGTGCATCGGCATAGCAGTCGATGTCCTCCTTGATGTAATTAATTAATTAAATAATTCCAGGCTTTGAAGAAAAGTTATTAGCACTGGTGAGTGATCCGATGATAGATCGAAAAGCGATTTTGCAGATATTAGATTGCCAGGAATATTTTTTGTCACAGCAAAATCAATTAAATCAGTATGGTGAAACGTAGTCCAGTTTGTTGCATGTTTTGATGAGTGCATTATATAGTTGCCTTTCTTTGAGGGTCACAAGGCGTTGCTTGGCGTTGTAATCACCTGCTGTTATGAATCGCTCTCCAAGTGAATTGTAGAAGTCCATGAATTGGTTTTCGGAGACTGTAAAGCGGGGTGGGCAGTAAACAGCGGCAATGGCGAGGCTGCAGTTGCCCAATTGTAATTTTATCGATGTAGCTTGCAGATAATTTTTTGCAAACCGTTGGTAAAAGTGGTGTTTGATGCGGTCTCTTATTAGGATGCCGGTTCCGCTATGTGCTTTACCATCTGGATGATCGGTGCCGTAGAACGTGTATCCTCGTATTTGAAAGTTTTGTTTGCTGGTGAGATGCGTTTCAGCAACATAACGTCGATGTGATTTTCGTTCAGAAATTGAGTTATTTCAGGTATATGCCGTGAAACACCGTTGGCGTTCCACAGAGTTATTCGAAGGCTAGGCAAAATTTATTTGGACTGCTGAGCTGCAAGCATTTGTTACAAGATATTTTGGTTTTGCATTAGAGTTTGCATGGTGGTTTTCATGAAGGACATTGCAAAGTTGTCATCATAGTTTCCATGTTACTTTGTGGCCTGCTGAACGTTATCTATTTTCGGCTCTATGTGAGCTGTGCCTGATCTTATTGAAGGCCCAAATGATGACCTGGCTGCTTTTGCGAAGAAAACTTCCGGTGTCGTTTGTGATTTCATGTAAATGTTCTGGCGTGCCGTTGTCGTTCGTTGCATACGACTTTTCATCTCCTTTTAGACTGGACTTTTTTGCGCAAAAACCGTTTTCTTTTAAAGCCTCTATAATTTCGGAGGGGGTCACATCGGGTTCTATTCCCTTGAGCACAACTTGTAACTTTGCAACTTTTGACATCGTTTAGTATTTCGACACTGCTCGGAAATCATCTTCTGTTTTGGTTTGAAGTTTGGTTTCGCTTATATTTTCTTTCATAAGCGGAATAACATGAAAGTTATCTTTTCCGACAAGCTCAACTATTTTGTTGACTAGGACGTTGAAGATCTCCATAACAAAAATATGTGGGGCTTAAGTTTCTTTGGGGTAATTCTTCAGACTCTGTTTCAGGCTCTGCCAGAATGGAAAATCAATTTTTATTTAATGGCCCGAGATGTTCAGGGCCTTTGTTGGTACGGTTTATTTTGGGCATATTGCCGTCAGATTTTTGGGGGGTGTTATCTTGCGCTTGGAAATATTAATGTAGCGATCCATGCCTGTCTGCATGGCCGAACCCGCTTGCGGAATTGACATTTCACCTACCGTAGCTTCGTTTTTGCCGTTTGACCCGATTTTTGCACTTGGTTGTGTTGTTGCTTTACCCGCTGAAGAAGAAGAGAGTGGAGTCGTTATTGCATTTGTAGTTGACGTAGTAGTTGATGTTGTTCTTGCACTAGGTGGCAGAAGCTCGTTTGGAGTTTGCATTGCTCAGTCCATGGCGGTGAAAAGTTGGCGGGAGAGCAAGAACTAACTCTCTGGTTTTCGGCGGTCAGTAAACTTGCACTTTCTTGCACTTTCGGTTCTAGAGTATTACTCGTGAAAAGAAATAAGCATTGTTACGGGCCAAGGAGAGACGACGTTTGTCTTGCTCTCTCTGGAGTTTGATGATCACATTTCATTTGATGATCACATAACCTTCGTCTTACGACGGTGTCATCACAGCAATAGAGACTTTATCAGAAGAAAATTTGACATTAACGTTTGATAAAAATAGGTTGCTAGATCAGGAAATTAAAATTAAAAATGACCATAGTGTCACAGATCATGAACAAAAAAATAATAAAAACAATGCTAAACTGCTAAAACCGCAACATCTCAAGGCATTGCATTCATGGTGAAAGAAGTGGAAGACCAACCGGGGATATATATTTGTGGATTTATCCTCGATTCCGGTGCAAGCGATCACCTAATACGCCGATACTATGGAGTTGGTGCCGCCATTGAAGATCGCTGTGGCTAAGCAAGGCGAATACATTTTCGCATCTAAGCGTGGCATCGTGCGTCTGCGCAATGACTGGAGGACGTGCTGTATTCCGAGCAGGCTGCTGGAAACTTGATGTCGGTAAAGCGCCTACAAGAAGCAGGAATGTCTATCAAATTTGACAAGAACGGTGTAACCATTTTTAAAAATGGATTGACGGTAATTGAAGGTAATTGAGGTATGTTAAACAATATACCTTATGTTAAGTTTCAGGCATATACCATAGATGGCTTGGCCATATATTCAAAGGCAAAGTGTTAGAAATAAAAAGAAAAAATACATTTAGTGATAACACCCTTTTAAATAATTTAGAAATATTCCATGAACATAAACAAGCATCTAGATGCTGGTTTTTGAGCTTTAAAAGACTGTGAATTTGTGAAATCTTCAGTAGATCGCTGTAATTATATTCTTAATAAAGGTTATATCAAGGAAAATATTATGTTTTATTAAACGTTGATGAAGGGGTAATAGCTACGGGGAACATGATAGCAATGAATAATTTCAAAATGTATTTAAATGTAAAGTTTAGGATGACCGACTTTAAAGAAATAAGGCATTTTATTGGTATTAGAATAGAAATGTATTAAGATAAAATTTGTTTGAGCCAAGCTACATATGCTAAAAGAATTTTAAATAAATTTAACATGGAAATTTGCAGTGCAGTAAGTACCAAGCAAACTAAATTATGAATTACATAATTCTGATGAAAACTGCAATGCTCCATGTCGTAACCTAATAGGATGTTTAATGTACATAATGCTTTGTACACGTCCAGACTTAACTACAGCAGTAAATATTTTAAGTAGGTATGATAGTAAAAATAATTCCGAGTTATGGAAGTGTTAAAAAGGGTTTAAAGGTATTGAAAGGGCACTGTTGATATGATACTAATTTTAAATTAATTGGTTATTTAGATTCTGATTGGGGAGGTAATGAGTACCACAGGGTATTTATTAAAAATGTTTTATTTAAACCTAATTTGCTGGAACACTAATAGACAAAACTCAGTAGCAGCCTCATCAACTGAAGCTGAGTACATGGCGTTATTTGAAGCTGTGAGAGAAGCGTTGTGGCTGAAATCTCTCCTTAAAAGCGTTTATATAAACCTTGTAACTCCAATTAAAATCTACAAAGTTACTAAAATTTAATTTTTTTTGAGACTGATCTGATAGGGTTTTTCTGGGTTTTCCCCGTATCCTTGCAGCGAATGCTGGATCAGGTAATTATTCCCAGAATGCACACCGCACAAGTATATACAAATTACAAAACAATACTATATGATAAGTTTATAAATTATAAATTTTATATTTGAGGGGGCGTGTTGGAGTACCCCTATTCCTTATACAAAAATATCTTTTCTTGTTCTTATGCCATATTCCATATACAATATGAATGGAAGTATTTTAAGGTATTAATAAAAAATATATTCTATGGCCACACTGGCTGGCTCTTTCTCATTCTGTGCAAATTTCTGCAAGTAAATTACATGTGCTGGTGTTGTGGTATAAAATATAAATCTGAAAACTTAAAGCCAATCCTGTGTTTTTATTCTATAAAAAGAACATAAACTACAATAGGAAGATTAAACTTGTTAATTTTTTTAGCCAACCCGACACGAATAATTTGCTTGTGTATGTTTGTTGGTAATTGTTTTAGTTTTTCACAGAAAAAATTGGTAAACAAATCGTGAACTCTACTGCGATTACACCTGGGTCACCATGAAAATTTAATAGTAGTTTGTATTAACGAACGCGAAACTTGTGTGACTTCAGTAGGATTCGGATAATTTATTTGCGATAATAACTTTCTTAACTTTGCTACAAGCGACATAACGGCTCGTTAAATTCTAAAGAATTTAGACGCGGTATATGAACGAAAAAGTCTAGCGTCACAGTTGGCAGTTCGTAAACATTTGCTTTCCCTTAAGCTATCGAGTGAGTTGTCGCTTTTGTCCCATTTCAAAATTTTTGATGATTTAATAAGTGAATTGTTGGCAGTAGGTGCAAAAATAGAAGAGATGGATAAAGTGTCTAATTTGATTTTTTTTTTTTTTTACATATGCATTTTATTTATTGAATCTTCTCTAAACTGATACTAACAATACGTATATAAAATCTTAAATTAAAAACTATATATGACAGTCAAGATGACTGACGCGAGATGTAAGGGCTTTAATGACTATTGCTGAGCTGGAAGGTAATTTCGTTGTAATCGGGTCCGATTCGAAACCCTGGCAAGGCCCCTGGCCAGCTGGTTTAAATGAGAATTTAGTTTTGTGCTGTAAGATGTTTTGATATTTCATCTTTTACGGGTAGAATGCCAAGATCTCTGTGGATGTTGTCGTTCCGAAGATACCAAGGTGCCCCAGTGATAGTTCTCAGGATTTTTGATTGTGCTCGGTGGATAATATCGATGTTACTGCTGCTCGCGTTTCCCCACAATTGGGAGCCGTAATTCCAGACTGGCTTAAGCGTTGAATTGTAGAGCAGGACTTTGATGTCCAGGCAGAGGGGGGAGCGAGCGTTTAGGAGCCAATGGAGGCTATTGGATTTCAGTTTTAGATGAATTTTCTGAGCTTCGATTTGTCTCCGCCATGTAAGTCTCCTGTCTAGGTGGACGCCAAGGTACGTTATATCGTCAGCTTGTGGAAGTGGCGTGTTATTCAGAGTTAGCGGGGGACACGTTTGCCTGTTAAGAGTAAACGTTCTGTGTTTACATTTTTGCGCATTTATTTTTATACGCCAGTCTGATAACCATCTCTCCACTACCACGAGATGATCAGCTAGTAGGGCTGTTGCCTGAATGGGGCATTTGGACCGACTTAGGATCGCGGTATCGTCTGCGAATGTAGAAGTAGTTAGCCGCTCGTTCGTGGCAATATTTGCGGTGTATAGGAGAAATAGAGTTAGACCACTAACCATACAACATATAGAATGGTCATTTCATACAAGGCATTTGGACACAATAAAACGGATCGCGGGAGGTCCCCCGTGCTCACAGCAGCAGGTCCATGCACTTCGTGTGCGTTCGGGTTTTTGCTCTCTCATTCTTATTCTCATTTTTATGCTCGCGCACTCATTGCACGAGTTCAGTCGTTCAGTCGCAGAGAGGCGCTTTTTGAAGAAGGCTGCCCTGAGCTTGAATTCGTCTTTGTATGTATGCGTGATCACGCATTCTCATACACGGGAGCATGTGTGCGTTTATTTCATTTCGGCGCATCAAGAATATTTTGTCTTTTGCCACTTTTCAAACTTGGTACCCTAAGAATATGGGCGTATTTACTGTTGGGTTATGATATAATTATGAATATTATATGTTATTATATATTTATTTAATATTTCAGCATACATTTTATTTTTGTTTACATATTCAAATCAGTGGTAGCAGTAAAATGTTTTACATATATGTATGTATTCGATTTTATAGAAATCAGTCCACTGAGAAGGGAACAGGGCATATCGCAGTCGTGTCACTTGAAACACCGACTACTCTTCAGTGGTTGAGAAAACTTCAAACTAAATCAGCTCTTGTCGATGTTTTGCGAGCGGTTGGTGCCTGCATACCCTACCGACCATTGCTTTTAAGGGAAGCGGGCTTTTAGGACACTTGTTTTAAATGTTATTTTTAGTGATCTTTGGTTGATTTATTTTTTAATCCGTTTTTTTTGTGTCCAAATGCTTTGTATGAAATGACCAGTCTATATGTTGTATGGTTAGTGGTTAGACCAAGGGCGCTACCTTGAGGAAATCCAGCCTCTATCGTGTAATCGTCGGATGTTGTAGAGTTGCATTTCACGGCGAAGGCTCTGTTGTGAAGGTACGATTCAAGTATCCTGTGAGTGTTTTCCGGCAGTAACATTCTGATTTTATGCATAAGGCCATCGAGCCAGACTCGATCGAAAGCCTGCGCAAATCTAGGAATACCATCGCACTGCAGTATTGCCAAAGCTCGAATGCAGTTCGTATTTCTGTTGATAATCTGTTGACTTGCTCTATTGTTTAATGGCTTTCTCGAAAGCCAAATTGATGTGCCGGAATAACGTTGTGCTCTTTCAAATATGGGATTACGCGCATCAAAAGGCATTTTTCGAACAGTTTTGACAGACACGAGAGTAAACTTATCGGTCTGTATGAAGCTGGTATTGTGTGATTTTTTTTCCATTTAGTATCTTAGGAGTTATTAGATCACCGCCAGGGGCCTTTTTTGTTTTTAATTGCTCGCTGATGACTTTTGCTGAAACAGAATTGGCGCCGTCTTAGTTCCAATTTGAATTGACGGCGACGTTAGTGTGAATGAATTATTTGCAGGGTTTGGCTGAAAAACATTTCGAAGGTGTAAAGCAAATGTACAAGCTGTGTCTTTGTCGCTTCTGGCCCAGCTGCCTGAAGAGTCTCTTATGGGAATTACTGTTTCGGCCGGCGCACTTAGATTTGGTTGGGCCCTCCACAAGAGATGCTTGGTGCTGGTGGGTGAAAGTTTCTCAATGTACT
The DNA here is from genome assembly GCF_025200985.1 of Drosophila gunungcola. NCBI lineage: Eukaryota > Metazoa > Arthropoda > Insecta > Diptera > Drosophilidae > Drosophila > Drosophila gunungcola. The sequence continues at coordinate 18,266 of NW_026453393.1, forward strand.
GGCGTTGTGCTTTTTCTTCTTCGTGCCTTAAGGCTATGTTTTGAGGATGGCGATCTGCTGGTTTGCCAAGCACGCCTCAAACGTCTTTTCTCCAAAACAAGCTGTTCGATTTCAAGGTTAGTTTTGTGTTGGTGTGTGTGCCCATCCCTCCCTTGTGGTGTAGAGACTTTGGCGGCAGCGACGAATACAGACTCCAGTGCATCGGCATAGCACTCGATGTCCTCCTTGATGTAATTAATTAATTAAATAATTCCAGGCTTTGAAGAAAAGTTATTAGCACTGGTGAGTGATCCGATGATAGATCGAAAAGCGATTTTGCAGATATTAGATTGCGAGGAATATTTTTTGTCACAGCAAAATCAATTAAATCAGTATGGTGAAACGTAGTCCAGTTTGTTGCATGTTTTGATGAGTGCATTATATAGTTGCCTTTCTTTGGGGGTCACAAGGCGTTGCTTGGCGTTGTAATCACCTGCTGCTATGAATCGCTCTCCAAGTGAATTGTAGAAGTCCATGAATTGGTTTTCGGAGACTGTAAAGCGGGGTGGGCAGTAAACAGCGGCAATGGCGAGGCTGCAGTTGCCCAATTGTAATTTTATCGATGTAGCTTGCAGATAATTTTTTGCAAACCGTTGGTAAAAGTGGTGTTTGATGCGGTCTCTTATTAGGATGCCGGTTCCGCTATGTGCTTTACCATCTGGATGATCGGTGCCGTAGAACGTGTATCCTCGTATTTGAAAGTTTTGTTTGCTGGTGAGATGCGTTTCAGCAACATAACGTCGATGTGATTTTCGTTCAGAAATTGAGTTATTTCAGGGATATGCCGTGGAACACCGTTGGCGTTCCACAGAGTTATTCGAAGGCTAGGTAAAATTTATTTGGACTGCTGAGCTGCAAGCATTTGTTACAAGATATTTTGGTTTTGCATTAGAGTTTGCATGGTGGTTTTCATGAAGGACATAAATTCCATCATATTTTGTTGCAAAGTTGTCATCATAGTTTCCATGTTACTTTGTGGCCTGCTGAACGTTATCCATTTTCGGCTCTATGTGAGCTGTGCCTGATCTTATTGAAGGCCCAAATGATGACCTGGCTGCTTTTGCGAAGAAAACTTCCGGTGTCGTTTGTGATTTCATGTAAATGTTCTGGCGTGCCGTTGTCGTTCGTTGCATACGACTTTTCATCTCCTTTTAGACTGGACTTTTTTGCGCAAAAACCGTTTTCTTTTAAAGCCTCTATAATTTCGGAGGGGGGTCACATCGGGTTCTATTCCCTTGAGCACAACTTGTAACTTTGCAACTTTTTGACATCGTTTAGTATTTCGACACTGCTCGGAAATCATCTTCTGTTTTGGTTTGAAGTTTGGTTTCGCTTATATTTTCTTTCATAAGCGGAATAACATGAAAGTTATCTTTTCCGACAAGCTCAACTATTTTGTTGACTAGGACGTTGAAGATCTCCATAACAAAAATATGTGGGGCTTAAGTTTCTTTGGGGTAATTCTTCAGACTCTGTTTCAGGCTCTGCCAGAATGGAAATTCAATTTTTATTTAATGGCCCGAGATGTTCAGGGCCTTTGTTGGTACGGTTTATTTTGGGCATATTGCCGTCAGATTTTTTTAATGTAGCGATCCATGCCTGTCTGCATGGCCGAACCCGCTTGCGGAATTGACATTTCACCTACCGTAGCTTCGTTTTTTGCCGTTTGACCCGATTTTTGCACTTGGTTGTGTTGTTGCTTTACCCGCTGAAGAAGAAGAGAGTGGAGTCGTTATTGCATTTGTAGTTGACGTAGTAGTTGATGTTGTTGTTGCACTAGGTGGCAGAAGCTCGTTTGGAGTTTTGCATTGCTCAGTCCATGGCGGTGAAAAGTTGGCGGGAGAGCAAGAACTAACTCTCTGGTTTTCGGCGGTCAGTAAACTTGCACTTTCTTGCACTTTCGGTTCTAGAGTATTACTCGTGAAAAGAAATAAGCATTGTTACGGGCCAAGGAGAGACGACGTTTGTCTTGCTCTCTCTGGAGTTTGATGATCACATTTCATTTGATGATCACATAACCTTCGTCTTACGACGGTGTCATCACAGCAATAGAGACTTTATCAGAAGAAAATTTGACATTAACGTTTGATAAAAATAGGTTGCTAGATCAGGAAATTAAAATTAAAAATGACCATAGTGTCACAGATCATGAACAAAAAATAATAAAAACAATGCTAAACTGCTAAAACCGCAACATCTCAAGGCATTGCATTCATGGTGAAAGAAGTGGAAGACCAACCGGGGATATATATTTGTGGATTTATCCTCGATTCCGGTGCAAGCGATCACCTAATACGCCGATACTATGGAGTTGGTGCCGCCATTGAAGATCGCTGTGGCTAAGCAAGGCGAATATATTTTCGCATCTAAGCGTGGCATCGTGCGTCTGCGCAATGACTGGAGGACGTGCTGTATTCCGAGCAGGCTGCTGAAAACTTGATGTCGGTAAAGCGCATACAAGAAGCAGGAATGTCTATCAAATTTGACAAGAACGGTGTAACCATTTTTAAAAATGGATTGACGGTAATTGAAGGTAATTGAGGTATGTTAAACAATATACCTTATGTTAAGTTTCAGGCATATACCATAGATGGCTTGGCCATATATTCAAAGGCAAAGTGTTAGAAATAAAAGAAAAAATACATATTTTAAGTAGGTATGATAGTAAAAATAATTCCGAGTTATGGAAGTGTTAAAAAAGGGTTTTAAGGTATTGAAAGGGCACTGTTGATATGATACTAATTTTAAATTAATTGGTTATTAAGATTCTGATTGGGGATACCACATGGTATTTATTAAAAATGTTTTATTTAAACCTAATTTGCTGGAACACTAAGAGACAGAACTCAGTAGCAGCCTCATCAACTGCAGCTGAGTACATGTCGTTATTTGAAGCTGTGAGAGAAGCGTTGTGGCTGAAATCTCTCCCTAAAAATGTTTATATAAACCTTGAAACTCCAATTAAAATCTACGAAGACAACCAAGGCTGTATCAGTATGTTGATATAAAATATCATTTTGTCAGAGAGCAAGTTGAAAGTAATACAATTTATCTTGAGTATTTTTGCACAGAAAACTTGCTGATATCTTTACCTGATGCTAAATTTTTGGAGTTTCGAACTGAATTGAGATTACTGCACGATGACTGATCTACAGATTGCTGATGTTTTTTTTAATTAAATATTTTCGTTAGTTTGTAAAACACAAGTTACTAAAATTTAATTCTTTTTGAGACTGATCTGATAGGGTTTTTCTGGGTTTTCCCCGTATCCTTGCAGCGAATGCTGGATCAGATAATTATTCCCAGAATGCACACCGCACAAGTATATACAAATTACGAAACAATACTATATGATAAAATTATAAATTATAAATTTAATATTTGAGGGGGCGTGTTGGAATACCCCTATTCCTTATACAAAAATATCTTTTCTTGTTCTTATGCCATATTCCAAATACAATATGAATGGAAGTATTTTAAGGTATTAATAAAAAACATATTCTAAGGCCACACTGGCTGGCTCTTTCTCATTGAGTGCAAATTTCTGCAAGTAAACTACATGCGATGGTGTTGCGGTATAAAATATAAATCTGAAAACTTAAAGCCAATCCTGTGTTTTTAATCTATAAAAAGAACATAAACTACAACAGGAAGATTAAACTTGTTAATTTTTTAGCCAACCCGACACGAATAATTTGCTTGTGTATGTTTGTTGGTAATTGTTCTAGTTTTCACAGAAAAAATTGGTAAACAAATCGTGAACTCTACTGCGATTACGGCGGGGTCACCATGAAAATTTAATAGTAGCTTGTATTAACGAACGCGAAACTTGTGTGACTGCAGTAGGATTCGGATAATTTATTTGCGATAATTAGTTGTGTAAAGTTAGCGAAAATGCTACGACGAAAGGCAGTGGTTTCGATAGAGTTCAATTTATCAATTAATTTAAAGTACCAATAAATTCTCTTAGAACCTAACTTATGCTAAGGTGGCGAGAGACGGGGCGAATTCGCAAGAGCGAACGTACGAAAGCCTTATTGGCTCCCGCTCTCACCCTACAACTAGAGATTTAAATTTAAATAAACGCGCCATATAAACGCGGGAGGGTGTTGTTTCCGAGAATCCAACCCTCCGGCGATCTGACCCGGCACCCAGCGTGCGTATTCCATAAACAATTTCCAGAATGAATTAAAACAAATGTATAAACGTTCGCATTATACCAGTTGCAAATTTAAAAATTTTACATATATTTATTTATAAGACAAAATGTTTGTAATTGGGTAAGCAAGCATCAGAAAAAAAATCTCAGTTATTTATAAAAAAATTGTTTCAGCCAAAATCATATTCCAAACAAAACATTAGCTGTTACCATCTCGTTATAAAAACACATTTAGTTATAATAATTTCCCTACGGAAGAAATATATAAAGATTCGTAAGCCTTCAATTCAAAAAAAAATTCTTCGAAAATGGTTCTATTTTTTAGAAACCTTGCTAAAAATTTAAAAAGAAAAACGCTTTTTAAGTTTTTACTAAACTGATTTTATTGAGTTTTATTAAGGGTTTAGATTTATTTTTGACTTTAGTTATTTAAATAGTACTAGTGTGCAAAAATTAAAAATATTTATGATGCTCCTAGTATCTATTTCGGTAATTATGGTTGATCTCGTGCTTTAATATAACATGTTAAAAATGTAAAATTATGAGGGTTTAAAAATTTTTGATTTCCAAGAAATTTTATTTTTGTAATGGTTATTGTTCCAAGAAATTTGTATCCAATGATTTCAGGAAACAAACTCAGTAGGCTTGGTAACTAATAGATTTCACACATTATTTATTAGTGCTCAGTATTTCATTTAAAGTGTACACAAAGCTGTAAAATATTCCTGACGAAAACAGGTTTGGCTAGCGGTTTATTTAAACAAAGACACAATGCTGCGTATTCCCGGAATGCCCCTTCTGCCGGGTACACTGTTCCGCGATGTGAGTACTTTATATTTAAGAAGGCATGTGTAAATGTGGAATGGCGGCATTTAGGTCTCCAAGGGTCATTATCCCAAGCCGCAATCGCTGTCCAACGTCCAAGGACTCAGCATGCTGAGTGATCGACAGCAGCCGCCTCCAACGGAATCGGGCAGCGTTACGGGCAGCTGTCCGCCGGTGGCGGCCTCCTCCATATACCCACCTCGATCGGGTCCACGGATGCCTCCGTGGCTGGCGTACGACAAAAAGGTGCTGTGTTTCAATGCCTACTTCAAGCAGACTCTGCAGGAGTTTTACCATGCACCATACCTGGTTCGCAAGGTCAAGATATACTTCTACCTCGAGGATGGCACCCTGGAGATCTACGAGCCGCGAGTGGATAACTCTGGCATTGTCCAAGGATGTGTGGTTCATCGCCAGCGCGTTCAGAAGGCGCCCTCTTGTGACAACGAGTTCATGTCACTCATTGATCTAAACGTTGATCAGACAGTTAAAATATTCGACCGTCAGTATCATATCACTAGCTGCGATCACTTCACTCGCGATTTTCTCAACAAACGCGGCATAACCGTTCCCGATCCAGTAAAATCACCATGGTAAGAAAGTTATTTTAAGGTGTTACGTGGGTCTTACGACTCGAAATGAAGCATTTAATATTTATTTTTTTAACACACAATATTTTTGTTTAATTATTTGTTATTATTTATTATTTTTAATGTTTATTAATACTTATTGTTCCTTGGCGTATTTGAAGTTCAAATAATTATTTAAAAGTGAAAACTACATTTTTTTTTGTTTTTTTTTTTTTTTAATTTTTTAAGCTGCATGTTTTTTTGTACCTTTTAATAGGAATTTTGTTTAATCGGTAGATCCTGTCAAATAAAACAGTATCAAGAAAGACGAGAGGGTTCATAGGTGTATATTTGCAATACTGTACATCCGAATGATCCGAATGAAATTTTGGGCGTACGTTAAAGACATTTAAAATTAGTTTAAAAATAAAAAAAAAGTTTTTATACATTGAAGCGTAGCTACCCCATAATAATTGTCTATACATATAACACTAACAAATGTAACATATTTTACAGCGATCCTACCGAGACGCTAAGAAAGCATGAGCAACAACCACGAGGCGGTCAATCAGGCCCGAAGAACCATCCCTTTGCCCAATTTCTAAAATTCGATCGACAAATACTTAAATTTCAGGCATACTGGGATGATCGAACTGAATTTGGCGACGTACGAAAGTTTGAAGTTTGTTATATCTAGCCGACGATACCATAGAAATCAAGGAACAGCACATTCGAAATTCGGGTCGCGACGGGCCGACAGTTTTTCTTAAACGTGGACGCTTGGCACGAGTGAGTAATAATTAGTCTGATTTATTTTAAAATCGGAATCGGAAATTATTTGTCAGTTGATACTCAAACATGTTTTATAGTTATGAATTTGTGGTTCATTTATTTTTACATAGAGAAGAGGTCTTGTTTGTTTGAACGGTTTAACCTATTGATTTTTTTTTTTAACATATTCCCACCTTGGCAAAGTTTTGATTTATTTTATCCATCAGAAAAAGTGTTTCTAAAGTAAAAGTCGGCAACTAAAAGTGGGAAACTATCGATGGTGGCCCCATTCGAATTTTTCTCCGTTTTGGGAGCGAAAATTCGATACTATCGATAGTATCGTTTTTTGTACGGTTCTTTATAAAAATTAAAATTATAAGCAATCTCGAATGTACATTTCATATATGATATATTTTTTTTGCAAAAGTACTTAAAACTACAACCACCACCACCTCCAATTTAAGTTAATCTAGAATGTTTTTTTTAAGGAAAATTTAATATAAAAACCTGCAAGTAACCATGAGGAACGCAAATTGCATTTCCCGGCACAAACTTAATATAATAACACAGTTCCTGTATGTAAATCATATCGAAATTATAATAAGAGCCAAAGCGCAGAGGCGACTGCGACGTGCTTGGCAAACCAACAGATCGCCATCCTCAAAACAACGTCTCAAGGAAGCCAAACGAACACTAAACTGAGCCCTGAAGAAAGACTTTGAAAACGCACAACTACGGTACATCGGAAAACTTTCGCCAACCAATACAAAATATCCTCTGTGGAGAGCTCACCCAAACCTGAGCTCTCCAATCGAAAATAATACGTCTCGGCTTCTATCCTAGAAAATGGAAAAAATCTGCTATCATAAAGATACCGAAACCCGGAAAAGACCACATATTTCCATCGTCCTACAAACCAATTAGTTTATTATCGTGTCTGTTTAACACGCACGTTCCATATCTGGAAGCACACAATGTCATCCCGGCACATTAATTTGGCTTCCGTCAAAGCCATAGACCAATCAAACTAATTAACAGATTAACATCCGAAATTCGCGCATCGGGAATACTGCAAAGCAATATTCCTCGATGTATCTCAAGCTTTCGATCGAGGGCTGGCGCGATGGTCTTATGTATAGAATCAAAACAAACTTGCCTGTCGTATCTGTACAACAGAGTCATCGCAGTAAGGTGCAACACAACAACATCGTCCTATTACAGCGTTCGTCCTATATACAGCGGATATTCCTACGAATGGGCAGCCAACAACATCTACGTTCGCTGACGACACTACAATCTTAAGTCGCTCTAGGTGCTCAAACCGAGAAACAACACAACTAGCCAATCATTTCATCGTAGGGATTGCTATCTGTCTGGCGTATAAAAATAACATGAACAATAATGCAAACACATTATGTTTACTATGAACAGGAAAACATGCCCTCATTGAAGATTCCCCAAGTCAACGAAGTAAAGTATCTCGGCGTTCACCTAGACAGACGACTAACCTGGAGAAGACACATTGAATGCAAGAAACTACATTTAAACTAAAAGCCTGCAGCTTCCACTGGATCTTAAACGCTCGATCGCCCCTGCGTCTGGAATACAAGGTCCAGCTATGGGGAACGCGAGGAGCAGCAGTAATTTAAACATCATACAGCGCGCACAAAATTAAAAAGTCCTGACAACTATCACTGGGGCACAATGGTGTTTTCGCAACCAAAACATCCACAGGGACCTCGGCATTACTGCAGTAAAAGATAAAATAAACGAACAAAACTCTGTGCACCCAAATCAGCAACGGCCTCCCAACCCAGCAATAATTCTCAGGGCCCCATAACTCAGTTATACGACTGTTAGCTAGGTTATTACCATAAGATTTGCTATACCTATTGTTAGTATCCGAAAGGAAAAGATTCAATAAATAAATAGCAAAGCAATTAAAAAAAGGGATGTAAAAAAATGCCCAGCAACACCTTTGATAGCGACAAAAAACTACAGATGGTGGCTCAGATATGTAAAAATTCGATACCTCAATAGTGACATCGATAGTTTCCCAGGTGTAGCAAAACGTGTAAATATACGCCATTAAAGCAAAAAAAATTTGGAGGTTATAAGACTTTACAGAGGAACATTAGGTTTTTGAAATTCCCAAATTTTCAAATTAATCAAATTAGAACTTTAAAAATTGCATCCTTAATATCCTTTAACTTTGATTTTCACAAAACTACAAAAGTACACATTTTTTAGATGGCATTCATTAAAGAATTTAAAGTTTTAAAAATAAAAAATGGGAGAAGACAATAAATTCATTTAAATATTTTGAAATTAATAAATTAATTTAAACAATTTCGAGTGCATTTTTCACCAGTCATAATGTCCGTCGAATGAGCGCTGTTGGATACTAGATACTTTTACCTAGGTATAATTGTTGTACACCTTAAATGTGAGCTTACCTAGGTAAAGATATTTTATCTTAATTGACAGAGCGTATACACAATATCATAATTCATCTATAACAATATGTGTACTTATTTTCTCAAATACCTTACCTGTATTCAAAAAACACGTCCTTTTTTTTATAACACTGTGAATGAGTGACTTATTTGTGAGTCTTGTTTCCAAGAATTGTTTTCTAATGCATACACATGATAAATACATATAACTAATTTTCATGGTTTTGGGTTGCAGGAGTTCGAAGGACTACAGTTGCCGGGTCAGACGACGCCGATGACTCTTCTAAATGTTCTGGGCACAAACATGCGCAACGTGCGCTACTGCGTGGATCCCCTGAACACGGGCAACAAGGAGATCCATTATTATGGCGAACGAGATCTGCAGATTGGAAGCGTGATAAATGTATTCGGTCGGGCGGTGATAATCACTGAACTGGACCCCTTCACGCAGCAGTTCTACCGAGGGAAGTACGGGATCCAGGAGTTCACGCCACTGCCGATTCCCACGCGAAAGGACGATTGTGCGGATCACCGGAAGGGTGAACGCATCCTGCCGCCATTCAATGGCTGGGGCAGCTACGAGGATTCGGTGGGCAATTGCATATCCGTGGAGCCCAAGCCGCCCAGATCGGACTTCAGGAAGTTCATCAAATACGATCGCTTTGTATTGCGTTTCGGTGCCAAGATGCTGTCGACCATAAAAGCGAATTGCGAGCGGATATTCGTCATTAGCTATTATTTGTGCGACGATACGTTGCAGATCCAGGAGATAGCAGTGCGAAATTCCGGCTTCCTGGGAGGTGAATTCATGAAACGCACCCGACTGCAGTTGCCGGGTCAGGAGAGATTCTCGTGCAAGCAACCGCAGTACTACATGTCGTGGAACTTCTTTATCGGCTCGACTATGTCGCTGAAGGACTTCATATTTCACATAGTCTCGGCCGACGAATACACCCTGCTGTACATGGAGCGCCATCCGGAACAGTTTGGCCAGGCAAACGTTGGGGCGATCATGGAAAAGGTTCGCTGTGCCCTCAAGAATCACATGGCCGAGTTTGTGGGCGCCTGTATGCCGGACTGTCACGATTTGGAGTACAATCGGGATGTGTTCGTGACCTTTGAGAGCTTCAAGGGAGCGCTGATCGGCGTAATTGGCAACCTGATCAGCGACCACGAAATCATTACCCTATGTCGGCACTTTTCGGCGGAGAAGAGTGCCCCCCCTGCGTGCGATAGGGCCGCTGTGAGGGCCGCAGCCCATCTGGAGCTGAATCGAGCCCTTTGGAATGCCCGCGACGAGCTGATGGAGCACTTCCACCACATCAATCCCACCAACCAGCCGTTCATGCCCGAACATAAGGTGCGATCGGCCCTGCGAGGCTTTCGCCTGCCCTTCTCCCTCGAGCTCATCGACCACATCCTCGCGATCCTGAATCGCAACGAGTGCGATGACATTGAGGTCTGCGACCTGATGAACTTCATAGACGTGTCCTGCGGGAAGGGCTGCAACATGCCGCCCGCGAGCCATGCCTTCGAGCTGTGTCCCAAAATTCCGTTCCTGAACATGGGCCGCATGGTAAGCTTAAGCTGTTTCCTGCGCGACCTTAAACTGCCCCTCAACTTGTCATCGGCGGCCGAGAAGAAGAACGATACCATTGAGGAGGATAAGAAAATGCCTACATCGGTGGCTGCCGAGCCGGAGATCCATAGGCATGAGAACCCACAGTACGACGCTGAGATGGCCGCCAGGTCACATGGTTAAAAGCTTTAAATTATCGGGTTTTATTGAGTTAGCTTGGAGTGTTCCCCTGGCCGTTCCAAATCTTCTGGTTGTAATTTATTCTTTCAGGCTACAAAATATATCTAAGAGATCTGGGCTTGAGACATATATGTGGGCCTGATTCATTTGAGCCAGGTAAAATTTTAAAATTTTTGGTTTGGATTTGTTGTTTGTTCAATTTATGCAAGACAAGATAAAATTAGAAACGAAATAAAAAAATTACAATACTCATATATTACGCCAATAAATGTTTATATTTCTGAGCCCATATAAAATGTTCCTCGTTTACTTCGCAGTTTTGAAGTAAACTGTTTAAGCCAGTTAAAAAATCCTCTCTTTCTGGAAGATCCTTTAAAGCGCGAATTTCGTTCGTTTTTTATTTGATCAAAATCATTCAATGTGCTTAATCCATTTTCGCTAGAGTGTCGAAGCTGGGAAATATTCCTTCAATTCCGATTAATTTCTTAAGAGAAATTATGTTAATTTTGTTTTAAGAACGAGACAGTTCTGATGGTGAGTCGTATTAATAGTCATTTTCTTATCTTCGGCAGACACTTACATGGTGCTCAGCATCTTCTTAAAGAAGACACGGCTAAAACAAATACTTTTTGCGGATGCTTCGGAAATAACGTTTATCATACATGAAACCTTTAGGAAATTAAAAGGGAATATATTTTATCAATGCCCTTAAAATCGTTTGCATAGAAGTTAAGCTTTCAAACATTTGAAAAAGCAAATAAAAAAAGGTATTTACTTTATTATACTTGTTCACGCCTACCTCTTTATGTAGAGTAAATATTATGATCCACATAGAAAACATTACATCATAGGCTTTCTTGTAATGTGTAACCGAACCGAAATAATATAGTCTCACACAGACCTTTGTGAAGAAGGCAAAATTGCCTCCGTTGTTTTAATTTTCGAGCCTTGCCATTCGCACAAAGGCAGAGGCGGGGCAACAACAACAACTACACTGACATTTGCAGAAAATAAGCAATTGGCTGCGAGGGACCACAAGGGATTTAGTAGCAGCAACAATTCAACCGGATCAATTGGAAAATTTTCTCAGCTGGAACTTCTTCGGCATCGATTTATTACGTCACCAGTACAATAATACAAGCAAAAAGAAAAGATTATGGTAAATCTGGTCATTTAGCTGAGATTTACTTAACCTTTTTCGTAAAAGTTTCTCAGAAAACGCGAGTTCGCTGCACTTCAGTTTTACGTTCAAAAGATTCATTCGCATTTTTCATAATTTAGTCTGATCCTTGATCGCTTTGCAAACGACCAAAACCACCTGTAGAAAACCGGCTAGCTGCACTTAGGCGGAAAAGGACTCTGATACAACGAAAAATGCAACGAACATCGGATCGAGCGTATACTGCGTCGGCAGAGTGTCACTTCACAATTCAACAGCAAATCTAGGAGCTAGATTTAGAATAAGATTCTCGCGATCAGTTTGATGCTGAGTTTATAGCAACAAAATCTAAGCTTTTAAATCGTCTGACTGGTAACTGGAATTTGATTAATTCCACCTGCTTAGGAGCTAATTTTTATTGTTCGCGCCAAGGTGGGGCTACTGTCAATATTATTTGTTAACAGTCGAGAGAAGTTATGTCTAGTTGAACTCTCAACTTGCGGTTTAAGTAGAGTTAGTTAGTTACAATTACGAAGGCTACAGGTGAAGTTGATCATTGTTATATGTCGTTGTACAAATAAAAGTGGAATTTTGGTTCTACGGCCGGATCGATCTGCGATAATTTAAGATAAGTACGATTTTACCATTTACAACCGATCGTTATTTTGCGACTCCACGGTTTTTTCTTTTCTATTTTTATGTACATACGTACATTTCCATTTTCCATTTTTATTTTTATGTGCATGTGTAACTACAGACATACTTAAATTTCCAAATCTATATTTACATACGTACATAATTTTACATATCTAAACTTCTATATCCTAAAAATATGTGTATGTGAGAAATACAAAGTCATAACAAAGAGGCTCTACGCACAAAACCATTTCCGGGCCTTACGAAGCAGAAAATTAAATTTAATACCGAAACACCCAGCTCCACTTGCGTTTTATTTGTAAATTTATTCTGTTTACAATCAATGCATGAAATTTATAAAATTTTCCGGGAACTTCCAAACAAAAAATATACAAAGCTTGAGAAACCAATTCCACTTGGGAACATTGGAAATATTCAACAGGTATTTATTGTTACATTTCATTCATTCAGTCACATATATGGCATATATTAATATTATTGAATATTATTTTTAAACATCAGTGCGCCATTCCATACACAAAAAATAATAGTAAATAACTTAAGCAAGTAACCTGAGGGCAAAAAAAACATAATAAAATAATAATAAACGAAAATAAATATACACCTTGAAAATTGTTTTTGCTTGTTCCAACTAACATTATTTATTAATTTTTCCTCATCGAGCTACTAATTAGTCATTGGCAAATCCCACTGCAGCGTGACTGTTCGGGATTAATAAAATTCAAATTTTTTTGTATGTACTTCTTAATTGTTTTGTTCCAACAATTCCATTTTTTATTATTGCTTATTTACCTATTCATATAAGCATCAATATCAACACGAGTATATTGATTTTAATAGACATTTGTTTCTATAAATGCGGCGGAGAGGGACTCGCTCCGCGGGTAAGCTAGAGCGACCACGATCAGCATCCCCTCGCGTGTCTCAGGGTAAGCAAGAACCCAAAGCTTTGATTTCCAACGCAAAAAGCTACAGTTCCTTAAACTCTCCCGTAGTTCCACAGATAAAAGTCATACGATCCAGCGTAAAAATGGCCCAACTAGTCGCATTGTCAGACAAATTTGAATAAACGTTTTAGGGGCTTTAGATCCTACGGTCCACATGTGCCAAGTTCTCCGCGACCAAATCAAGGCATTATGGGACAGGGTAGAGAACGAACAAGACGTGTGTTCAGACGATATTCTTGCGGAATGCGGGGAGGTACATACAATGTTATGCTATGCACTGCTATGAAGTTTACGAATCCTGTACCGCGAAACTCAGTGAACAAATTGAGCTAGTGAAAACTCAAACGGCCAACGCCAGTTTCAACACCCTGCTTAATCCGTTTTTGTCAGGTTGCGTCCCTAGTGGCGGCTTGGAGAAAATTGCTCTCGCAATAGGAAACGGATCCCTTTACCCTCTAAGTTGGTATATTCTCCACCTCCAAATACTTAGTTAGAAGACCCTGTCATTCGTTTCGGTTATCTGGGTGAAAGCTGCTGTTGCCGACTAACGCCATGCGATACTGAGGTTTTCGAAAAAGACTATTTGAAGTGGCTAAAATTTAGGAAAAAGCTTTTCCATCTCAACGCTAAAACTAGCGGCGAGGCTAAGGCAAGTCCCCTCTTTCAAATGAGGGTTTGGATTCAGCATGGGAAGCGCTTCGACACCGTTTCAAAAATAAGAGACTGCTAGAAAAAGCCAACTCAAACTCAGTTTTAATCCATTAATCCATTTTCGCTAGAGTGTCGAAGCTGGGAAATATTCCTTCAATTCCGATTAATTTCTTAAGAGAAATTATGTTAATTTTGTTTTAAGAACGAGACAGTTCTGATGGTGAGTCGTATTAATAGTCATTTTCTTATCTTCGGCAGACACTTACATGGTGCTCAGCATCTTCTTAAAGAAGACACGGCTAAAACAAATACTTTTTGCGGATGCTTCGGAAATAACGTTTATCATACATGAAACCTTTAGGAAATTAAAAGGGAATATATTTTATCAATGCCCTTAAAATCGTTTGCATAGAAGTTAAGCTTTCAAACATTTGAAAAAGCAAATAAAAAAAGGTATTTACTTTATTATACTTGTTCACGCCTACCTCTTTATGTAGAGTAAATATTATGATCCACATAGAAAACATTACATCATAGGCTTTCTTGTAATGTGTAACCGAACCGAAATAATATAGTCTCACACAGAACTTTGTGAAGAAGGCAAAATTGCCTCCGTTGTTTTAATTTTCGAGCCTTGCCATTCGCACAAAGGCAGAGGCGGGGCAACAACAACAACTACACTGACATTTGCACAAGGACAAATGTCACTCAGGACAGGACAGGACTGCTGTCCAGAAAATAAGCAATTGGCTGCGAGGGACCACAAGGGATTTAGTAGCAGCAACAATTCAACCGGATCAATTGGAAAATTTTCTCAGCTGGAACTTCTTCGGCATCGATTTATTACGTCACCAGTACAATAATACAAGCAAAAAGAAAAGATTATGGTAAATCTGGTCATTTAGTTGAGATTTACTTAACCTTTTTCGTAAAAGTTTCTCAGAAAATGCGAGTTCGCTGCACTTCAGTTTTACGTTCAAAAGATTCATTCGCATTTTTCATAATTTAGTCTGATCCTTGATCGCTTTGCAAACGACCAAAACCACCTGTAGAAAACCGGCTAGCTGCACTTAGGCGGAAAAGGACTCTGATACAACGAAACATGCAACGAACATCGGATCGAGCGTATACTGCGTCGGCAGAGTGTCACTTCACAATTCAACAGCAAATCTAGGAGCTAGATTTAGAATAAGATTCTCGCGATCAGTTTGATGCTGAGTTTATAGCAACAAAATCTAAGCTTTTAAATCGTCTGACTGGTAACTGGAATTTGATTAATTCCACCTGCTTAGGAGCTAATTCCTATTGTTCGCGCCAAGGTGGGGATACTGTCAATATTATTTGTTAACAGTCGAGAGAAGTTATGTCTAGTTGAACTCTCAACTTGCGGTTTAAGTAGAGTTAGTTAGTTACAATTACGAAGGCTACAGGTGAAGTTGATCATTGTTATATGTCGTTGTACAAAAAAAGTGGAATTTTGGTTCTACGGCCGGATCGATCTGCGATAATTTAAGATAAGTACGATTTTACCATTTACAACCGATCGTTATTTTGCGACTCCACGGTTTTTTCTTTTCTATTTTTATGTACATACGTACATTTCCATTTTCCATTTTTATTTTTATGTGCATGTGTAACTACAGACATACTTAAATTTCCAAAGCTATATTTACATACGTACATAATTTTACATATCTAAACTTCTATATCCTAAATATATGTGTATGTGAGAAATACAAAGTCATAACAAAGAGGCTCTACGCACAAAACCATTTCCGGGCCTTACGAAGCAGAAAATTAAATTTAATACCGAAACACCCAGCTCCACTTGCGTTTTATTTGTAAATTTATTCTGTTTACAATCAATGCATGAAATTTATAAAATTTTCCGGGAACTTCCAAACAAAAAATATACAAAGCTTGAGAAACCAATTCCACTTGGGAACATTGGAAATATTCAACAGGTATTTATTGTTACATTTCATTCATTCAGTCACATATATGGCATATATTAATATTATTGAATATTATTTTTAAACATCAGTGCGCCATTCCATACACAAAAAATAATAGTAAATAACTTAAGCAAGTAACCTGAGGGCAAAAAAAACATAATAAAATAATAATATACGAAAATAAATAATACACCTTGAAAATTGTTTTTGCTTGTTCCAACTAACATTATTTATTAATTTTTCCTCATCGAGCTACTAAGTAGTCATTGGCAAATCCCACAGCAGCGTGACTGTTCGGGATTAATAAAATTCAAATTTTTTTGTATGTACTTCTTAATTGTTTTGTTCCAACAATTCCATTTTTTATTATTGCTTATTTACCTATTCATATAAGCATCAATATCAACACGAGTATATTGATTTTAATAGACATTTGTTTCTATAAATGCGGCGGAGAGGGACTCGCTCCGCGGGTAAGCTAGAGCGACCACGATCAGCGTCCCCTCGCGTGTCTCAGGGTAAGCAAGAACCCAAAGCATTGATTTCCAACGCAAAAAGCTACAGTTCCTTAAACTCTCCCGTAGTTCCACAGATAAAAGTCATACGATCCAGCGTAAAAATGGCCCAACTAGTCGCATTGTCAGACAAATTTGAATAAACGTTTTAGGGGCTTTAGATCCTACGGTCCACATGTGCCAAGTTCTCCGCGACCAAATCAAGGCATTATGGGACAGGGTAGAGAACGAACAAGACGTGTGTTCAGACGATATTCTTGCGGAATGCGGGGAGGTACATACAATGTTATGCTATGCACTGCTATGAAGTTTACGAATCCTGTACCGCGAAACTCAGTGAACAAATTGAGCTAGTGAAAACTCAAACGGCCAACGCCAGTTTCAACACCCTGCTTAATCCGTTTTTGTCAGGTTGCGTCCCTAGTGGCGGCTTGGAGAAAATTGCTCTCGCAATAGGAAACGGATCCCTTTACCCTCTAAGTTGGTATATTCTCCACCTCCAAATACTTAGTTAGAAGACCCTGTCATTCGTTTCGGTTATCTGGGTGAAAGCTGCTGTTGCCGACTAACGCCATGCGATACTGAGGTTTTCGAAAAAGACTATTTGAAGTGGCTAAAATTTAGGAAAAAGCTTTTCCATCTCAACGCTAAAACTAGCGGCGAGGCTAAGGCAAGTCCCCTCTTTCAAATGAGGGTTTGGATTCAGCATGGGAAGCGCTTCGACACCGTTTCAAAAATAAGAGACTGCTAGAAAAAGCCAACTCAAACTCAGTTTTAATTTGGGTTCCGTAAATCCCGTATCTGGTCAGACTCTGAAAGAACTTAGCGTTTCTTAGCGAACGATACCGAACGCTAGAGGCGATTGAGGATATGAAACCCAGCCACATCAATCAAACTAACGCTAAGAGTCAACCCGTTTCCAGGAAGCTCAACTCCTTCGAAGCCAAGGTGGTCACAAAAGCAAAGAATTGCGATCTGTGCTCAAAAGAGAGTCGTTCATAAAACCAGCAAACGGCAGCACATAAACGGTAGCGGCATAGTGTGTCGTTACATTATCATCCCACACGCTTTACCCTCCTACTTCTGAACAGAGAGACAGCACTGAGGCAGCGTGGGACAACAAGAAGAGAGAAGCAGAGCTGTTTCGCTGCCGAAATCTATCACTTCGAATTCCTTCATACCTTTTCGTCAAACATGGACCGACGGCACCGGGACTTCCAGGCCTTTTCGCTTAATTTCGCTACGTCACAATTTGAAAGAGGTTAGTGTCGTTGTGGTGTGATTGAGTGTCGACAAAGTAATGAGTTCATTTCTCAGTGTATAAGAGTCAAACAATCAAAGTAGAAATGCCAGCGGGGACAGACAAAGAGCAGGGGCAAAAATCCAGCGTTGCCAGCTTAGAAAACCTTCATATACTCAAAGTTGATATTTTTGGGCGTGTAAAACAACATTATCAACACTTTAAAAAATATAGTCAATCAAGAAAAACTAAAATCTATTTTAAAACTCGTAAAAATAAACTTGAAAAAATTATCAAATCAATCACCAATCATCAAACTATTTTATGGAACGGTTGTTCACCCAAGCATGAATATTTTACCTCCCAGCTAGAGGCAAGGCTTGACGAGTCTTACTTAACAATTTATTGCAAGATTGGTGACGCCTTTGATACCCTTTTTCCAACAGTACTCAGCGACGCTGCTCCTAGTGCTTCCAATTCAACGATGCTCAACACAACCATTCATGACGTCTTCCAACAAATTATTCACGATAATGTTGCGCCTTCCAGCATACAAAAGTTTCACTTTCTCAAGCAAGCACTCTCAGCGGGCCGAGATCAAGACGTGAATCAAATTGAAGCGAATTATCTCGTCGCGTGGGATATCATTACCCGCTATAATAATCCCAAATCCGCCCATCATATGAATACTCTATATGGTTTGCCATCAATTTTCAAGGAAAGTTCAGCCGAGCTCAAGCATAAGTTAAACGTTGCATCAACGAGATCAAACGTTTAAAATTGCAATTGTCAATTGTGATCATTGGGTTGTGCATCATCTCACCATTAAACTGCCATCGCAAACCATCCAAGGAAATCCCAACCTTAAAATCATTCCTCAACACCCGACTTTTCAGCATCGATATAATTGAAGGTCGCTCTGTTCAATAATCGCCACGGCAAACACAAGGAGTCAACGGCTTCCAACAAGACGTCGTCAAACAACGACGTCAGGCAACTCACATAGCAGGATCAGTAGCTGCCATACTTCAAAGCTGAATTTTTAGCAAAGGATTCTTTCGCTCGCAAACTTATTGACTTATCAATTTTCTTAGCCCTACCTATTCTCTTTCAAAATGTAACAGCAGCAAAAACTGTTTACAATGTGGACAACGCCATCATACTCTATCAATGCTCCAGGTCAGACAGCATCTAGCAACACCACACAGCTCATAAGCGCGCCAGCTTTAAATTCAAAACATCACACGATGATTCCCGCAACTGCTCTGGTTCGCCTTAATAATAGAGCCACAGGTCAGTTAGCATTGGTCCGAGCCATTATCGTTCATCGTTACGGGAAATGTAGTCCAAGCGCTAGGGATTCACCGATATCCAGTTTCAGCAGAAATATCAGGGATAGGAGGGAATTCTGCTAACAGATGCACATATCGCACAGAATTTACTTTAAGCTCAAATACTAATTCGGTATTCAAGATTTGTGTGAAAAATGCTTTTGTTTTGCGTACGTTGACTTCTCCTTAACCAAGGACGGATCTACCAACATGTCCTCATTTAACTGGGTTGGAACTCGCAGATCCACCATTCCACACTTTATGATGAAAGAGTGTGAGAGTGAGTCAAGTGCGCGAACGTTTTTTAAATCAGCTCTTCCGGAAATCTTGTCCAGCTCTAAAATTCCTGCTGCAAAAAGGAATGCTGTGAATTCTTCGCGATCTGACAACTTACGCAACCAGCACAGAGTGAGATCCACTAAGCCACAGGCGCAAACACCCCTCTGTGGAAAGGCGCTTTATTTTTTCGCACCCCAAGCACCGCTCTGCTGGTCGGAGGAGGCAGGGCCAGGGGGGAAATCCCGCGCATTCCAAAATAAAGCTTTTGTTGCTGTTTTTCCTCCGTCGATTGTTTTTCCTTTCCTGCTTTCCCAAACCAGCAAACGATCGAAGTAAGTCAAGTGATAGTGTTGAGGAAGCACCTGCAGTGCCTTCGATTAGTCGCGCAGCTCCGAGCTTCTTTCAGCGCATCTGCTGATTAAAAAAAAAGAAATAAAGTCCCTCCCGCTAAGGCGAATTAGTTAGGAAATACGTCGGTGGGCAACTAGAGGAAAAGGCGAGGACCGCATTGCCTCCCAACCCCTTCGGGTAGCGGCCACTGGCAAAAAGGGGCTCTGGGGACAATTCAGGGGCGGTGAAACCCCCATCGGGCGCCGGAAGGAAATTTCTCAGCCACCGGGGGAGCTATACCGATTCGTATTACCAATTAAGGAGTCGAAGGCAGGGTTAGCGGGAAGAGGCGCAACAACGAGGCCTTCCGATGGACGACAAGGCGGAAATCGGCTGCCTCCAGGCATTCGACAAGCGACCCAAGGTTGGTCGAACTCCCCCACCAACAGCGCCGCCGGTTTTGGCGGTGGACATGTTCCCATTTAAGCGGGCTGGCGAAAGCGAGACACCAAAAAGGAGCAGGGATGCTATGAGCCCTTCAAGCCCCGAGAAGCAGGCAAAGAAATCAAAATGCCAAAAGCCCCCCGTCGAGCTAGTGCTCGATTTGGGAAATCTGATAGACGGACTGATTTCATCGTTCATAGAAAAGAAGCCGGCAGCTCGCCACATAAATCAGAGCATGAAGGATACTCTAATGAGCATCAAGGAGATCCAGCTAGAACTTAGCGAAAGATTGGAGGAGGTAGAGGCTGCAAAAGGGCGCGCGGCCACGCAAACGACGCCGGGCCAGAGGCAACAAAGCCAACCGTGCTGGAAAATAGGGCGCGACCGAGAAGGTCCGGGCAGACGACCCAGCGCAATGCAGATAAGCCTATCAGGAGAGTCCGCCCTGACGCCCTTGTTATAGCTGGGGCAGAAGACCACTCCTACAGCGAAATCGTAAATATGGTAACGAGGAGAAACGACAACGAGCTGGAGGGAGTCCGTAAGAATGTGCGCAGAATAAAACGCACGGCCAAGGGAGAGCTGCTTCTGGAACTGGACGGGTCCGCAAGGAGCGACACGCAGGCCATCAGGGAAGATATTGGCCGAGTCCTCGGCGACCATTTTCGCGTACGGGCAATTGTGGAGGAAATCCACTTGGAAATACGCGACCTAGACGACCTGTCCACCAAAGAGGAGGTAGCAGCAGCCGTATCTGCGGCAACTGGCCACCAAGTGGATGCTTCACGGGTCAAAGCGCATCGCTCACCTCTGCGGGCACAAAAGCGGCCGTTCTTGGATTGGTGCCACAAATAGCAGCAAAACTTCTCGCAGAGGAAAAAATAAAGGTAAGCTGGTCCAACTGCCGGGTTCGGAAAGATCGGCCGAACGGCGCTGTTATAAGTGTCTGGAGTTCGGGCATATAGCGGCCCGGTGCAAGAGCGGAGCAGATCGGAGCGCCTGTTGTCTAAACCGGGGCATAAGGTAGCAAACTGCTCGCAAGAAGCAAACTGTTTTCTATACATTGGCGCTAGGAAGACAGCGGTTAACCACATAGCAGGTATCAGGAGATGCCCTATGAGCAAAAAACCGTCAGAAAAGTGAAGATCCTGCAAGTCAACATCAACCACTGCGAAGCCGCGCTTGATCTACTGAAGCAGACTGTGCGGGAAATCCAAGCCGATGTGGCGATAATCAGCGAACCGTACAAAAAGTCTCCCGGGCCGGACTACGAACTGGATACTACGAAGTCTGCGGCGATCTTGACGATTGGTTCACATCGGCCACAGCACTTGCGAGCCGGTTCGTTTTCATTCGAGCTACGGTGAACGAGGTTGCAATCTACAGCTGCTACCTGCCACCACGCCTCTCTCTCCAGGAGTTCGCGGCAGTTCTGGACGAACTGATGGACGACGCAAGGGGAAGGCGAAACGTTATTATCGCTGGCGATTTTAACGCGTGGGCCGTGAAGTGGGGGTCAGTCTGCACGAACAGCAGAGGGAGAACACTCCTTGAAGCCATTGCGTCACTTGACGTAGCTCTACTAAATTCCGGATCGGAGCACACATTTAGCAGAGCAGAAGCCGGCTCCGTTTTGGACCTTACATTCATCAGCAGCTCACTTTTCTCGCAAGCCCGCTGGCGCCTCAGTGAAACCTACTCTGCGAGCGACCACAAGGCCATTATCTACGACATAGAACACGGTCGGCCAGCTATAGCTGTCCCAACAAACAGACGCTTTAACCCAAAGACGTTCCCGAAAGTCGCGTTTCTCAGAGGATGGAGAGATCCCGAAACTGGTGAGCACGCGGAGAGCAGCTCGGCGAGGCTTATTGGAACCATGGTGACGGCATGCAGAGCCAGCATGAGGGAAACAAGGAGCCACCATCGGAACCTAGAACCAGTCTGAGTGCCAGAAGGCGGAAGCAGAGGGCGAGAGGTCGCCCAAATATCGAGTTTAGGAGGCTGGAGTACGCCGAGAGCCGCAGGACTCTAAAAAGGCTCATTAAGCAATCTAAGAAGAAGTGCTTCCTGGAACTTTGCGACCCAGCTGAGCATGACCCGTGGGGTTCAGCCTACAATGTTATAGTCAAAAAGATGGGCCAGGTAAAGCCCCTCGGCGCCGGAGAAGCTTCCCGGAGCAATGGAAGATTCAAAAGCTGGTTCTGCTACCTAAGCCGAACAAAGTACCGGAGAACCCGTCTTCATTCAGGCCAATATGCCTGATCAACCACGCAGGCAAGGCACTGGAACGATGCATCAGTCACAGACCGCAAGGGGCGATCTCGGCATCCGAGAACCTGTCAACCATGCAGTTCGGCTTCAGAAAGGCGAAATCAACCATTGATGCGATCTCTGCACTTAAGGGCACTGCATCGAAGGCCATAGAAGGAGCGAGATGGCGGGGAGCCAGCAAGGAATACTGCCTAGTTGTGACCCTGGATATCAATTCGGCACGCTGGAAGCACTCCGCCATCTTGGCATACCGGAGAGCTTGGTAGGCATTGTACAGTCCTACTTTAGCGATCGCATCCTACTCTATGACACTAATAGAGGGGTAATGGAACACAAGATCACCTGTGGAGTTCCCCAAGGGTCTGTACTGGGACCGCTGCTCTGGAACGCCATGTATGACGGCTGGCATTGCCAGGAAGATCGAAGGTGATAGGCTTTGCGGTTGATATAGCCAAAACACTGCAAGACGCAGAGCGTCTTGGAAACGATGCAGTGGCAATCATCGAGGAGTGGCTCTTAGCGGTAGGGCTTAATATAGCGCACCACAAAACTGAGGCAGTACTCATATCCAGACGTAAGGAATTAGAGACAGCGAAAATTTAAGTCGGTGGCAGCACGATAACATCAACCAGAGCTATACGGTACCTGGGAGTCATGATAGACACAAGACTGTCCTTCAGGGAACACCTCGCGGAAGCATACAAAAAGGCCGAAAACTTCCCTAGAGCACTATCGAGAATAATGCTGAACACAAGTGGTCCAAAACAAGGGCGCAGACTACTCCTTCAGTCGGTTACTCGGTCGACAATGTTGTATGCCGCCCCAATATGGGCCGACGCAATTGAAATGCAGCCATACAGGAAGGATCTTGAATCGACTAATAGACTCTGTGCTATGAGAGTCTGCTCCGGATTTCGCACAGAATCCGATGACGCAGCTGTAGTCATCTCGGGAATGATCCCCATCGATTTGTTGGCAGTCGAGGCTAAGGAGATCTACGAGGATATCGCCAATCTGGGAAGGCAGCCACAGAGGCGGGAAATTAAGGCGAATGCAAGAGGAAAAAGCCTAGATGCGTGGCAAACTCGCTGGCAGCAATCAGCCAAGGGACGCTGGATCCATCAACTTATACCAGACATCAAAAATGGATGCAAAGACCACAAGCAGAGGTAAAATCTGGCTGACCCAGATACTCAGCGGGCATGGTTGCTTTAGGAGCTACGTAACCAGTTTTGGCCACGACGATAACCCTAGCTGCCCGCAATGCGGGGTTGAGGACACGGGGGAGAGACAGGGATGAATTCTTGGGCGAGACCAGGGACCCGACAGCGCTGGGAGACCGCATGATCTCGGACGAGGTGTTCTGGGGCCAAATGAGTAACTTTGCTGTGGTAGCTTTGAAAGCTCTACGGACCCTAGAGAGGCAGCGCGACCGAGTGCGACGAGGGACTCCAAGCTGAACAACGCCACAGAGCAAAGCCACGAGGTAGTACCGCAGGGTTATAAAGAATACACCAACTCACATCTATATCAATTCACCCTACTTTATCTCTATAACCTCTCTCTTAATCTTTGTAAATACCAAATTCTGAAAATAAAACCAACTGTTTAAATAAAAAAAAAAAAATAGTTTATTTGCTCAATGCAACTTCGGCAGAATCACGCCAACACAGTCGCACAAGGTATACATACAATATCATCATTCCAATCTGGACACTCTAGTTAAACAATTTTGCGAATTGGTAGCAGTCTCTCAGGATGCACGAGATCAATTTCCATTTTACGAAAAGAAATCTATGTGGAGGATTTACAAGAAGGACATGAGGCAGTTAATGGAGCCCTTTAAGTTCGAGATGATGTCATCGGTGCACTGCAATGGTATGGATCTTCGGAAATGGGCAGCATATCAAAAGCCAAAAGTCAATAAAATTGTACGGCTATATTGGCACCCCAAGGAAGATTTTTATGGTTTTAAAATAAAATTTACAATTAACGAAATTTTCACTAAGCGATCCATTCTTTCCACAGTTGAACGTCTGTATGATCCGTTAGGTTTCGTGGCTCCTATCATAAACATCCCCAAGGCTATTCTCAAAGAAGTCTGGAGCATTTGTATCCAACAGGCTGGTGACACTCTAACAGGACTAGCTTGGGATGCAACGGTACCGCCGGAAATTCAGAACAAGTGGATAGAATACTGCACCATTTTACCTAAAATTGAATAAAATTGAATTGAAACCGATGGCAACAGTATCACAACATCACATCCTTGCAGTTGAATATCTTTTGTGATAGATCCTCTACGGCATATGCTGCGTGCGTCTATATTCGGGTCCAAAATAAAAATAACTCGGTATATAAGAACCTCATAGCTGCAAAGAGTCTAGACACACCCACAAAGCCGTAAATCGTACTCTACTGGATTGCTGGAAATCCCATACACTGGAAAACATTTGTAGCGACAGGTGCCCACCAGAGATAACCCCGCAGACTGCACGACGCGTGGCCTCAATCCAAATCAACTAGTCGTCTAGGATCTTTGGTGGCAGGGTCCTTCTTGGCTACAGCTACCAGAAACTCATTGGCCTAGCAAAATCTTGGATATTTTTGATGGCACCAATCTCATATGTGAGCAAAATCGCTCTCTTTACAATCACACAGCTGTGTTGATTGAAATCCGAACACATTACTTACGTCGTTTTCATCTTGCAACAACCTTCTGTTTATAATGGCATACGTACGACGTTTTATTCACAATTCTCAAACTCATGCGGTCCAAGAGTTTCAGCAGGCATATTGGCACACTATCTGACTAGTGCAACATGAAAGTTTGGGATTGAGGTTAAAAAAATAAACAACAAAAAACATTTATCTAGATCGAGCAAATTATGTCAACTTTCCCCATTTATAGATAACGAAGGAGTTTTGCAGGTCCGAGGTAGGTTAAAAAATACATTGCACCTATCGCCGCACCAACGCACACCAATTATTCTGCCAAAAGATGATCATTTTACATTAATATTCGTAATGCGCATCAAAACATATTGCGTATTGCATATTGGATATCACTAACACTGGCAGTGACAAGGCAAACATTTTGTATCCTCAATGGAAAACAGGCACTTAAAAAGATTCTGCACAAACGTGTTGGCCGAAGGTAGTCACGCAGCTTATGGGAGACCTTTCCTTACATCGAGTGAACCCACCAAAGTGAGACTTTAAAACCACAGGCGTAGACGATAACTGTGCGCTAGAAATTAAAGCATCAAAGTTTCGGGGACATCACAAATACAAAGCGTATATTGCAGTTTTCTAATACTTGGCGACAAAGGCTGCCCACTTGGAATCGGTTACCCGATTGTCTTCTCAGGATTTTTTATGATCTCTGCAACGTTTTATTGGCAGACGTGGATACTGCAAACACATCTACAGCGATTGCGGTACCAATTTTATCGGAGCAGATAAATTCCTAAACCTTTGGTTATTCCAAAATTAACCGCTCAGAATATTCAATGGCATTTCAATCCTCCGCACAGTCCAAATTTTGGATCACGTTTAAAGGTACGCTTATGACCTACGAACTCTTTACTATTTTGGTTCAAATTGAAGCCTGTTTGAACTCCAGCCCACTTAGCACGTTGAGTGCGGATATGGAGGGCTTAGCCTATTGACACCGGCCCAAACCACAGCTTACGTTTTGCGTGAACTGGCTGGAAGGCTTCCGTCGAACCCAAATCCAAGACATGTGCTGGTTGATTTACCGGCCAGAGAGAGTTCCCAGATAGATGTTTTGATCGGAGCCGACATATTACCGTCCGTGTTGCTAAGCGGCACGCGCACCAACATTTCCTAGGTCAGGAAACTATTTTTGGCTGTGTACTTACCAGGCCCAGTGTCCAACACATCAAGCCAAAATCGGGTTGCAGCTTTCACGACCCAGATAACCGAAACGAGTGACTTCTCACTAAGTTTTGGGAAATGGAGAATATACCAACTAAGAGGGTAAAGGAATCCGATTCCTATTGCGAGAGCAATTTTCTCCAAACCACCACTAGGGACGCAAGCGGGAGATACGTGGTAACTTTACCGTTCCGCGTACCCGAAAATTTCGGATCTTGAAAAGAGACTTTCCACTAAAAGAGCAACACGACTCAGTAATTCAAGAGTATATGGATCTGGGTCACATGAGACATTTTATGTACGTAGACGACGTTCTGGCAGGGGCCAATTCCATACAAGAGGCTCGACATGTGAGCGGGCTTTACCACACTTTTAACATCGCCGGGTTCCTGTTGAGAATGTGGACCTCGGACGAATTCTATTTTGTTCCACCTCTAGTTTCGATTGAACCTACTTATACTAAGATAGAGATTATTTGCCAATGGATGGCTGTCCACGTTTATTGTCCGCTAAAAATTCTTTATGCAAGATATTTGGCACAATTCCGTGGACTCAGCCAGCCGAGGCTTTTCGCTGCGGGATCTGGTTCATAGCCACCTGGTGGGAAGGACCGGACTGGTTGCAAAAGCTAAAATGCAAGTGGCCAACACAGGGGCTTGCGACTCCAGTTACAGACTTAGAGCAGCGTGCTGTGAAGGTCAATTTCGCTACCAATTCCAGTGCCCAGCCCGATAGCCAACCTATTTCCATTTCTAGACCAGCACGGCCAGTTAAGGGCATGTGTTCGCATTACTGCCTCAACGGCCCTTTAGTATGACGAGCGCCATCCTATTATACTGACATATACCTGTAGGCAATATGTCTGCTCTTCTTTTTTAGACACCAGATTTCCCTGCATGGCGGCAACCAACTAGTGGTACGCCACAGTCGATTGAAGTATTGGATTCCTAAAATTAAGAACCTGGTAAAAGCTGTTCTTAACAAGAATATATTACAAACTCAATTAATGGGCAATCTTCCAACCGATCGATATTGCTTTTCCAAGCCATTTACATATACTTGAATTGATTATGAGGGCCCATTTGAGATCAAAAACTATACAGTCAGAGCATGCCTCATCACCAAGAGATATGTTTTCGTGTTTGTGTGTTTCTCCACGAATGCGATCCATTTAGAGCCTATTTCCGATCTCACAACCGAGAAGTTTCTCGCGGCATTTGCCCGATTCGTAGCGAGAAGAGGTTGTCCTCAGCGGGTTCATTCCGATAATGGAAAAATTTTTGTGGGGGCAGCGACTTTACTTTCTCGTGATTTTATGCATTCAAGAAGTCTAGCCATCAGAGCTCTCCACTCTTCAAAGTTGAAGCGTGCCTTAATTCCAGGCCACTGTCTCACTAAACGTCCCGTCCATAAGCTAGTACTTCTTCCTATGGAGGCCAAGACAACCTCCGTACTTCCAAAATAGTGCCTTCTGCACTATTAAATCCACTTATAATTTATTTGTTCTATATTAAAGCATTAAAACCATGGCTCTCCAAGCCGGTCGGGGAATCCATCCGATAAGAAGTGCAACCGATTTCTGAGGCTCAGCAATGAGAAGCGGCTCTGCGTCGTTATCAAAAAGTATTGCGCTGATTACCTGTGACACCAGAATTCCGAAGGAGTATGTCCCAGAGGGGACACGTGCAAAAAGTGAGGGCAGGACCACCACACATTGCTTCATATGCTCGGGGTCCAACCCACAGCTGGCGGAATCCGACCAAGCCAAGGCGCCAACTGCAGCTCCATCTGTGGCGACTGCCATCGTGGTTATCGACACTGGAACCAACTAGTACGAGACGGGTGCCCTGTCAACAAAAACATGTGTAAGAAGTCTAATTGTTAGACGATCTCCGCTGCTAATGATCTTTTGCCGCCGCAGGCAATCGACGTTACCTTTATCATACCTTGTTTCATAATATCCTTCATTTAGTTATAATAAAATTTACGATGTTTTGTTTTGAATATACCTATTTGAGCGTTTACGCTTTATTGCTGACCGTTGCTTGCAACTCTTTGCCATTTTCGACAAGAAAAATAAATAAAATTAATTAGTTAAACAGTTTTTGTATGGATATAAACAATACTGCAATTTTGTGAAGCATTAATTTTCAAATTACTTAATAAATTTTTTCACACAAGAAATAAATGAAATCGAAATGATAGAAAGTTTTCACTAGGAATAAAATATAACTAGGCTTAAAAATTTTTTATAGTACTGTTTAACAATTTAAAACCAAGAATATGAATTTTCTAATGCTGAAATAATATAAACAAACAATAAAAAATATCTCATCCCATATGAAAGGGTTGGCTTGTAAGTATGATTTGTAATAAAAGAAATTAATTTTAACTAAGTTTTTCCTTATCCGGGGTACATGGAAGTCGAGGGTCATTTAAGAAGGTGATTGGTGGTCATTCTAAGAGATCCTGAAGAGGAAATGCTGGACCATTAGGATCATTGTAGGGTGGCCACTTCGCCTTCTTGGCGTAGTAAAAGGAGAGATGATTTGGCAAGTGTGTCTCTCACGTTTTGTTTTGTTTTCGTATTCTTTCCTTTCTTCAGACCTTTTCCAATTTCCAAATGAATAGTACGCGAATTTCAATTGATTGATATACTACCATACGAGCATTATAACGTGGCGGTTTTCTTTTCTTTCGCACATTTATCTGGATTAGCGAACTTTTAAAATAAAAATGCTCCGAACATTTTTAATTGCGTCATTGCGTTTTATTGGCAGACGTGGATACTGCAAACACATCTACAGCGATTGCGGTACCAATTTCATCGGAGCAGATAAATTCCTAAACCTTTGGTTATTCCTAAATTAACCGCTCAGAATATTCAATGGCATTTCAATCCTCCGCACAGTCCAAATTTTGGAGCACGTTTAAAGGTACGCTTATAACCTACGAACTCTCAACTATTTTGGTTCAAATTGAAGCCTGTTTGAACTCCAGCCCACTTAGCACGTTGAGTGCGGATATGGAGGGCTTAGCCTATTGACACCGGCCCAAACCACAGCTTACGTTTTGCGTGAACTGGCTGGAAGGCTTCCGTCGAACCCAAATCCAAGACATGCGCTGGTTGATTTACCGGCCAGAGAGATTTCCCAGATAGATGTTTTGATCGGAGCCGACATATTACCGTCCGTGTTGCTAAGCGGCACGCGCACCAACATTTGCGGGGCCCTCCTAGGTCAGGAAACTATTTTTGGCTGTGTACTTACCAGGCCCAGTGTCCAACACATCAAGCCAAAATCGGGTTGCAGCTTTCACGACCCAGATAACCGAAACGAGTGACAAGGTCTTAGAAAAACTTCTCACTAAGTTTTGGGAGATGGAGAATATACCAACTAAGAGGGTAAAGGAATCCGATTCCTATTGCGAGAGCAATTTTCTCCAAACCACCGCTAGGGACGCAAGCGGGAGATACGTGGTAACTTTACCGTTCCGCGTACCCGAAAATTTCGGATCTTGAAAAGAGACTTTCCACTAAAAGAGCAACACGACTCAGTAATTCAAGAGTATATGGATCTGGGTCACATGAGACATTTTATGTACGTAGACGACGTTCTGGCAGGGACCAATTCCATACAAGAGGCTCGACATGTGAGCGGGCTTTACCACACTTTTAACATCGCCGGGTTCCTGTTGAGAATGTGGACCTCGGACGAATTCTATTTTGTTCCACCTCTAGTTTCGATTGAACCTACTTATACTAAGATAGAGATTATTTGCCAATGGATGGCTGTCCACGTTTATTGTCCGCTTAAAATTCTTTATGCAAGATATTTGGCACAATTCCGTGGACTCAGCCAGTCGAGGCTTTTCGCTGCGGGATCTGGTTCATAGCCACCTGGTGGGAAGGACCGGACTGGTTGCAACAGCTAAAATGCAAGTGGCCAACACAGGGGCTTGCGACTCCAGTTACAGACTTAGAGCAGCGTGCTGTGAAGGTCAATTTCGCTACCAATTCCAGTGCCCAGCCCGATAGCCAACCTATTTCCATTTCTAGACCAGCACGGCCAGTTAAGGGCATGTGTTCGCATTACTGCCTCAACGGCCCTTTAGTATGACGAGCGCCATCCTATTATACTGACATATACCTGTAGGCTATCTCGTCTGCTCTTCTTTTTTTCACACCAGATTTCCCTGCATGGCGGCAACCAACTAGTGGTACGCCACAGTCGATTGAAGTATTGGATTCCTAAAATTAAGAACCTGGTAAAAGCTGTGCTTAACAAGAAGATATTACAAACGCAATTAATGGGCAATCTTCCAACCGATCGATATTGCTTTTCCAAGCCATTTACATATACTAGAATTGATTATGAGGGCCCATTTGAGATCAAAAACTATACAGTCAGAGCATGCCTCATCACCAAGAGATATGTTTTCGTGTTTGTGTGTTTCTCCACGAATGCGATCCATTTAGAGCCTATTTCCGACCTCACATCCGAGAAGTTTCTCGCGGCATTTGCCCGATTCGTAGCGAGAAGAGGTTGTCCTCAGCGGGTTCATTCCGATAATGGAAAAATTTTTGTGGGGGCAGCGACTTTACTTTCTCGTGATTTTATGCATTCAAGAAGTCTAGCCATCAGAGCTCTCCACTCTTCAAAGTTGAAGCGTGCCTTAATTCCAGGCCACTGTCTCACTAAACGTCCCGTCCATAAGCTAGTACTTCTTCCTATGGAGGCCAAGACAACCTCCGTACTTCCAAAATAGTGCCTTCTGCACTATTAAATCCACTTATAATTTATTTGTTCTATATTAAAGCATTAAAACCATGGCTCTCCAAGTCGGTCGGGGAATCCATCCGCTAAGAAGTGCAACCGATTTCTGAGGCTCAGCACTGATAAGCGGCTCCGCGTCGTTATCATCAACAAGTATTGCGCTAATTACCTGTGACACCAGAATTCCGAAGGAGTATGTCCCAGAGGGGACACGTGCAAAAAGTGAGGGCAGGACCACCACACGTTGCTTCATATGCTCGGGGTCCAACGCACAGCTGGCGGAATCCGACCAAGCCAAGGCGCCAACTGCAGCTCCATCTGTGGCGACTGCCATCGTGGTTATCGACACTGGAACCAACTAGTACGAGACGGGTGCCCTGTCAACAAAAACATGTGTAAGAAGTCTAATTGTTAGACGATCTCCGCTGCTAATGATCTTTTGCCGCCGCAGGCAATCGACGTTAACTTTATCATACCTTGTTTCATAATATCCTTCATTTAGTTATAATAAAATTTACGATGTTTTGTTTTGAATATACCTATTTGAGCGTTTACGCTTTATTGCTGACCGTTGCTTGCAACTCTTTGCCATTTTCGACAAGAAAAATAAATAAAATTAATTAATTAAACAGTTTTTGTATGGATATAAACAATACTGCAATTCTGTGAAGCATTAATTTTCAAATTACTTAATAAATTTTTTCACACAAGAAATAAATGAAATCGAAATGATAGAAAGTTTTCACAAGGAATAAAATATAACTAGGTTTAAAAATTCTTTATAGTACTGTTTAACAATTTAAAACCAAGAATATGAATTTTCTAATGCTGAAATAATATAAAACAATTAAAAAAATATCTCAGCCCATATGAAAGGGTTGGCTTGTAAGTATGATTTGTAATAAAAGAAATTAATTTTAACTAAGTTTTTCCTTATCCGGGGTACATGGAAGTCGAGGGTCATTTAAGAAGGTTATTGGTGGTCATTCTAAGAGATCCTGAAGAGGAAATGCGGTGGCCACTTCGCCTTCTTGGCGTAGTAAAAGGAGAGATGATTTGGCAAGTGTGTCTCTCACGTTTTGTTTTGTTTTCGTATTCTTTCCTTTCTTCAGACCTTTTCCAATTTCCAAATGAATAGTACGCGAATTTCAATTGATTGATATACTAGCATACGAGCATTATAACGTGGCGGTTTTCTTTTCTTTCGCATATTGCCCAAACACTTTAAATTTTCCACCAGCACATTCTTAATAGATTGTTATATGTTACAGAAATAATTATGGCTCCCAACTGTGTGAGGCCTGACAGAAATTACTTTTACAGAATTATTACTTTTCTTTACGTTTTCTAACCAAAACAAAATTATTTGACTTTGATTTAACATTTATCTGGATTAGCGAACTTTTAAAATAAAAATGCTCCGAACATTTTTAATTGCGTCATTACAAAAATAACAGCTTAATCCAGTTGGAACCTGCGATTGGATGTGGATATTTTAGAAGATTTCTATCACCTGCCATGTTGCAGGATTAGATATAAAATATTCTCGAATGGTGCTTGCGTTTCCAAAATGCTGCTTTAAGATTAGAACTGATCTCTTGTCAGGACTATAAACATGTATCTAGATGGATATTAGTTGCAGTACCGCTTTGGAATTCGTGTTCTTTTTTTTTGTTCAATTTAGTTATTGCAGGTTGCAAACAAGTAAAAGTCGCAACAGAGGTGTTCCAGAGTAGAAGCTTTACCTTACATTTACTACCTGCAACAGGAAGTCAACTTTTGGGAAAATTTCATGCAGATAGCTTTAAAACTGAGAGACTTTTTTGCGTAGAAACCGACGGACGGAAAGACGGACATGGCTAGATCGCCTTTCTTTTATACTTTATAGGGTTGGAGATTTCTCATTTACTGGGTTGCAAACATCTGACTGAAATCATAATACCCTCTACAAGGGTAAAAAGATAATACTACAATCTCTAACAATAAAAATTAGAAAATAAGATTGGTTAAAAATTGTTATTTCATAACCATTTAATTACCGTAATAAACCGTTCAAGAATGGCCATACAAAGAATATGAACCATAATTGGAGTAAACACTATATGCATATGCAACGAGTCACAGATCCATAAGCCAATTTAAATTTTTGATCATATTTCAGCCGTTTTCAGAAGTGATAATATATATTTCTTGCTTGCTTACATTGATATGTGCGTTTTTATTAGCTCTATAAGACTCAAAGTCTTAAAGCTTCTCTTGTCATCAAAAATAAACTGGACTTTTACTCCGAGAATACCGCTTTTGCTTCTACTTGCCGAATCCATTTTGAGCACAGGCTTTGAGGCTGTTGTTCAATCAGTTGCAAAACCAGTAAATAACCGCCGGGGGCAGTTTAAGAAAAGAAAGGCGTTGAAATTGTATATGCAAAGTGAGCGCGATCTGTGTATCACACGTTTATTCGTTCAGAATTTTTAAGAGAGTACCAAAAGGGCCAAAGCCACGTTGAACAACACTAGGAGTATTGCTGTAACACACGTAAGCTTCAGCTGTTTAATTCTTCGAGTTTTAAATTTCATATTTTCTTAATAATAATCATTTCATATGGTTGCGTTAGGAAAAATCGAAATATTAAAAAACAATTTTTTTTTTTAATTAACTTTCCATGTTTTGAATGTTTTAATAATTATTTGATGGTACAGATTTACGATTTTAATTTAATTTAATAATTGAGCTGAAAAACATCAATGTTGTAAGACATATAAATAAATCGAAATTTAAGTGTTTTCAAGAATATTTAATTTTTGCAAAAGCTGCAAGGGTATACAAACTGCAGCTTACCGAAAGTTATCTTTTTTTTTGTTTTTTTTTTTTTGTTTTATCACCTAAGATATATTTTTGTTAATACTTAAAGCAAAGTAAAAACGCAACAATATGGTATAACTCTTACAGGAGACTCCCTTGATCGATTTTACTGCTAGCAGGCTTTTTAAGGCTTCCTTCCTTTATAACCCAGTCCCACATAGCCCATCCAAGCGAAACGGTTAGGAGTTTTGATGGATGGTGGACTGGAGCTTCCATAGAGCTACCATCACCTCTCTATCAAAAGTCACAGAATTTTTTTTGGGTGGTCTTTCCCTCTTTCAAACTTATTTAGAAGTACTTTTTTGTTGTTTTTGTTTAAATGATATGGATTTTTTGTTAAATGATTATCTGAACTTTTAAATAACGGCTTATATCTACTCTGTATTCAAAATGTCGCCTGGGGGAGCGTTACCCTCCCAAGCCTCCATCTCTTTTGAGTAAGCCTCTGGCTAACAGCAACAAAGATGGCAACCATGTAAATTAAAATTCTTTTGGCTTAATATCGGCTAGAAACGTGCGGTTAGAAACGTAAATTCCTCCATCAAGACATAGCCGGGAAATTTTTGGCACGGCAAAGCCTTACGGACCATCTTTGAAAGATGGTACTAGGCCAAATGGGAACTAATTTTTAAAGTTGTTTGACAAAGCACACATAGGCACTCACAAATTTGGTTAATGTACAATTTTGTTAAACCAGCAAGGATCGAAAGTAATCATTAGAAAACGTCATGGTCACGGAAAGCTCTTAGAAATAATCATACTTTACCAGAATAATACAGAATAATAATAAGCTTGACTTGTGAGTTTTATTTTTGATCAAAAGTAGTTAAAGCATTTTCCGATCGCTCCGCCGAGTGAACGGGAAAACTAACTTATTTAAAAATAAAAATACACCAGTTGTGAGGAGTTGAATAACTCCCCACAAGTTAAGAAGCAAGCAGGGTAAGCGCATGCAAGCAGTGGCCTACCAGTTACCAGTTGCGCGGCGAATTCGCCCGTAGTAACGGTAGTGCGGCGAGAGAGAGTGGTGCATTGAGCACCAGACAAGAACAAGGAGAGTCCGAGAGGGACAGCAATACAAGAGAGCGGCGAAGGGCCGTGGACAGAAGGAAGTAACGGGACGGCACCGGACTTTGGGCCCTGATATTGGTGCCGTGCGCAGAGGGCGAAAGGTCGAACGGTAAAACCGTGGACTTTGGACCAGGAGGCAAGGAGACGCCGATAACTAGCGGTAAATGGAGGCCTATATAAACCGGCCGAGCGCAGGAAGCTGGATCAGTCGATTTCTACCAAGTCAACAAGTAACAGTCATCAAGTGAACCAGTAACCAGTGAAACAACGTGAAGGAGCAAGTAAAGCCGTGCGGAGTCATCAAGGAAACAAGATCGCTACGTCGAGACGTTCGGGACTTAGAGCTAAAGGTTCCGAATTGAGACACAGGTAGCTGAGGTCCTTACGGCACCACACGGTTAAGGCCAGGCGCTTTGTCACAACTTCTGTCGCGATTTGAGCTTGGCATCCCACCCGGCGTGTCCGGCAGAGTTGAACAAATAGAGTCCTTCGACAAAGAACCGTGGGTTCAGAAGGAAAGTTGTCTAGAACTAGCTGCCTGCCTACAAGGACTGCATTGGCGAACTCCGGCGTATGCCTGATCGTCCTGCAGGAGCTGTACAAGGTCCTGGTACGACTGGCCCGGAAGGACGCGCGTTTGTTCGGCTGGTGTCTCGAAAGGCGTATGCGTTAAGAACACAGCAGTCCACCGCTAGAGTCCCAGAACGGCAGCTTACCGAGTCGCCAACAAGGAGGGGAGCCTGCCTACAAGGACTTCAGTGGCGAAGTCCCAGTGGCTCTTGACCCAGGGACCGCGTTGGCGGCTTCCGGCGTACGCCTGAACCGTCAAGTAGAAACTGAGCCGACGTCCGGTGCGACCGGCCGGGACAGAGCAAGGGACAGAAGGCTGCGGCTGCGAAAGGCGTACGCCTTGAGAGCACAGTGCCTGTTCACCCTAGTCTGGGAACGGTGACGCATCTTTAATCCCTGTAACCCAGCCGAGCCAAGCGCAGCAGAAGACATCGCAAGCCAAACCGGCGAGGGAGACACCACTTCGCAGCCAGCGCGATCCAGCGAGGCGTTCAATGTGGGAAGGAGACGACGGAAGATCGTAGTTCTACATTATCATTACATCACCCCGGCCGAGGGTCAAGTCGGCGAATAAAAGATCACTGTGTACTCCCAATCTTTTGTGCGTTTTTCACTGATCAACAGGGCGGTCACGTATATATAAATTTGGTGGGACGAACACTTACATCTTCTGAGCTAGCCGCACGACATTCGTAGCGAGCAGATAATAAAGAAAATCAGTTCGTTACATCTGGCGCCCAACGTGATTGTCCTGACAGTGAAAATACAGCAATAAACAGAAATGGGGAAAAATTGGATCTATCTCCTCAAGAAAGAGGATTCCCCAAAGGTGGCAGCCAAGCTTGGCATTATCCTGGAGGGCAAGTCGGACGACATGCGAAAAGCCCTTTCAGAGTATGTTACGAAGACACAAAACGACCCAAGAATGGCGGAAATTTGGGCTGAGCTGGAGGAATTGTACGACAAACCAGGCTCGAGCGGCAAGTTACAGGTCCCAGACGCCGAACAGCTCATAGCTAGCCTGGGCGTGGAGAGCATGAAGGAGGCAGGAAGATCCAGGGGCCCAAGCCAAGAAAGAAGAACAGAACAGCAAAGGCCTAGCGCACCAGACAATGCAAAAGTCGCAAAGCAAGTCAGGGAATGGTCGTTCAAGTTTGACGGCACGGAGAAAACACTGGAGTTTCTGGTACAAGTGGAATGGTCAGCAAACACATACGGTTTGAACCTGAACCTCATTCTCCGAGCCATGCCTGAATTGCTGCAAGGCAAGGCCCTAAAATGGTTCATATCAAACAATAAACACTGGAGGACATGGGGAGAGTTCAGCGACAGTTTTCAAACGTATTTCCTGCCAAGGGGTTTCTTCTCAAAGCTCGCAGATCAGGTCAAACAAAGAAAACAGGGCTTTAGAGAGTCGTTCAAGGACTATATGGTTGACATGCAGACCATGATGAGACCACTCGGCTACTCCCCAAAGGAATTACTAGAGCAGATAAAGGAAAACTGCACGCCGGACCTGAGGATTTCCTGAGGACGTATAAGATAGACGATCTAGAGTCTCTAATGGTGCTGGCTGACGAGTATGAAGAACTGTAAAAAGAGCGAGAAGCATTTATTCAAGAAAACAAATTCTCGCGAAGCAAAGCAAACAGCACCACAACAAGTCACGTGTAGAAGAAGAAGGCGGACACCAAGCACCTATCGACGGTCCAAGCCAACGGACTTCAAACGCCTACAACCACCAGAGCACGTTATGGAGGCCACCCAACACCAATCAGAGACCACCCAGCGCAGCACCAAGAGCCCACAGGTCACAGACACACATCGTGAACCCACACGAAGCTTGTAGACGGTGGCGATTAACTGGCGAATTAATCAAAGAAGAGCAGCAGTTATCCGCAGCGGTACAGATTGGCAGAACCTCACACAAAGCCACAATCGACACCGGGGCAACAGCGAGCTTTATAAGCGAGGAGCTGGCGGAAATACTGGCTGCTTATGGAAAGATTACAAGGACGAGAAGGCAAGTTAGGTTGGCAGATGGCAGGTGCAGCGGGATAATTACGCAGCTCGAGGTGGAAATCGAATTCGGCAATAAGCGATTGCCCATGAGCCTGCTGATCCTACCAGGAGTGGTAGACTCGCTGGTGCTAGGATAGAATTTCCTCACAGGAGTCGGCACCGAGTCTTTAAAATTTTCTTTCGAGAAAGTTGTACCATAAAGTCATCTAAGGTAGGAATCAGATAGTGTTCTCGTTTGATCGCGTTATTAAGTGGTTTGTAAATTATTAAGTGGTATGTTTTACTGGCGAAATAACCATCGTTTGCCTGTTCGGCCCCTTTCCTAGTCCCCTCAAACAATTGCTTAAATCTTTCCACAAATGTTTCTTTAGTAGACGGCAAGTTACACAATGAGTCAATATTCAAATGATTGATTAACTTTAAATCAACTGAAGTTTCAAGACTTAATATAGGTTCGCATTTATTTTTTACCACTATAAACTCAATATTCGTACATGTTTTTGAGTTAAAATCGGTGCAGCTTGCTGTTGCTATTCCGTAATTATTACCTTTAACATTGTTGTAATCAAAAACTATGAGATTCTCTGGCCAAAGTTAAGACACGCTAACGTTTCGTTTTTTGTAATTAATCATTAATTTAGTTACTTCTCTGTGCTATTGGTTTTGCTTAGTTGTGTTTGTCCTTTTGTTTTGATTTAATAGTTTGGAATGCGAAATAATTTTAGCTTTTATTTTATTTAGATTCAGATATATTTTCAATATCTTTATAAAGAAAAATCAAACAAACTGTACGAGAAATGGGACCGATTCAAGAGCAGGGTTTCCGTGTACTTCAAATCTCACATACTCAACGGAGCTTGCAGGGAACAATTTCTTCAAATGGAAAATGCAAGCATTGGTAAACTTATTCTTTATGCAAACGTAATCAGCACCGTAACTCCATATATATATATAAAAAAGCAGTCTTGATCTAAGAAAATGTCTTCTTATTTCAGTAAATCCGTTCTTGGCTCACTATTGAGCACGGAAATACTGAAACCAAGACTGTTGAGAACGGTTTTTTTTCTTGGTGTACTTATTAATCCTTGACTCTTACCCATTAGTTTTCTGTTTCTTCTAAAGAAGTTATTATGATCATCTTTATTTAAGTATGAACGTTCATTTACTCTACTTTCTATCACTCCACGTGCGAACTCATTGGTGGTTTTTTTTAAATTGAACTTTATAACCTCTGTTAAATGGACACAAACTTTTTGAGTGCATGTTATAATAGTATTTTTGTGTGGATTTCTTGTATAGAAATTTCTTGGTTATAGCTTGCTTATCAATTGTATTACGATGCAGTTCAGATTTTTTAGTCGGTATTTTGATTTTACACATTCTACCAAAGAATAACTCATGGGGTAGACAACATGGGGCACAACTTAAAACTACTACTGGCGTAGCATTATATTCAAGAGTTCTATGTTGATAATTTCTAGCTTCAGAGCAGTGTTTTAAAATATTCTTTGCCACTCCTTTTTCCGCTAGCCCATTTCTTTAAGGATATCTTGGGCTGGAAAACTGCAGAATTATATTAGAGTCGTTTGCAAAGATATTAAACATAAATGAGTTGAAGGGGTTATTATCACACTTTAGTTTTGAGGGATAACCATAACTATCGAAAACCAATTCCATACTCTATAGCCTTCCCTTTTAGTTGTTTCACAGTCATAAAGTTAGAATATGCGTCAAAAATAGAAATAAAATTTCTTCCCTCATATTCAAATTTGTTTATTTCGGCCATGTGAAAATGGTATTCAGGCATTTCGTCTTCTATTAACGGTTCTTTTTGGTTATTTCTGCGGAATTTCTGGCATATTTCATAAGTATACCATCTCTTTTATTTGCGTGTTCATATTTGGCCAATATTATAGTTTACGAGCCCAAGCAAGCGTTTTCTCATAGTGTAATTCTGCCTTGAAATAGCTAAATTCTTGGCAAAATGTATCTAGATTGTGAAATGTTGGCCATCACTTTCTTTTGGTATTTGAGCGCCAAGCAGTCAACTACATTTCCCTTCCTGGTGTATATTTCACAGACATTTTTGAGTATTTTAAAAGATATAATAACATTTGTTGCAATCGCATTGTTACTGAGTCAATATCTCTTTTTATCAGGACTTCTAATGGTTTATGGTCACTTTCAACCATAATTCTCGTCCATACACATAGTAGTGGAACCTTTCACAGGCAAAAAAGATTGCCAACAGTTCTTTTTCAATTTGAGCCCATTTTTGCTCACTTTTCGTAAGCGTGCGTGATGCAAAACTAATTGGATGCCCATTCTGTAAAATTACGCATCCAAGTCCATCTTTGGAGGCATCGGATTGAATTACAACTGGCTTTGAACTATCGTATACTGCTAAAACTGGTTCACTTGATATTATTTTAAGCAAGTCATCTAGCTCGTTTTGATGTTCTTTATTCCACTCAAGGGTGTATCTATTCTAGTAAGGTTTCTAAGCTTTGCTGTTCTTGAAGACAAATCTGGAATAAATTTAGCTAAATATTTAAACAGACCAAGAATTCCTGAAACTCCTTTTTTGTCATCAGAGGTTTTATGTTGGAAATTGCATGTAGGTCTTTTTGTTTTGGCTTGATTTGAACTACCGAAAGAACTTGACCCATAAACTCAACTTTATGTTTTCTATACTGAACTTCGTCAGGGTTAAAACGTACTCCATTGGACCTTGCGCGATCTAATACCTTCAACAATGTTTTATCGTGCTCTTCAAAAGTGTCTCCCAATATTCCAATGTCATCAAAGTATACGATTACATTGGGAATGTCTCCAACATTGAAACATCTCAGGGTCACT
This sequence comes from Drosophila gunungcola, assembly GCF_025200985.1. Lineage (NCBI taxonomy): Eukaryota > Metazoa > Arthropoda > Insecta > Diptera > Drosophilidae > Drosophila > Drosophila gunungcola. Next base: position 58,685 of record NW_026453393.1, read on the forward strand.
ATTGATTCCAAACGGAACACGATTAAACTTTTATCGCCCAAAAGGTGTCATAAAGGTCGTCAATTCAGAAACTGCTTCTTCTAGCTCCATTTTCCGGAACCCTTGGGACAAATCAAGAATGGTAAAAACTTTCTTTCGAGAAAGTTTAACCATAAAGTCATCTATGGTAGGAATCAGATAGTGTTCTTGTTTGATCGCGTTATTAAGTGGTTTGTAAATTATTTAGTGTTATGTGTTACTGGCGAAATAATTTTGTTTTCTACCATTTTTTTTTTTTTGTTTTTGCTCTAGTGCTTCGATCAGACTTTGGGGAACCTCATTTTGTAGTGCAAAACAGGTTTTGCATCTTCTTTCAAAACCATCGTTTGCTTGTTCGGCACCTTTCCTAGTCCCCTCAAACAATTACTTAAATCTTTCCACAAACGTTTCTTTAGTAGCCGGAAAGTTACACAATGAGTCAATATTCAAATGTTTGACTGAAGATTGAAGACCTAATATAGGTTCGCATTTATTTTTTACCACTAAAAATTCAATATTCTTACATGTTTTGAGTTTAAATCAGTGGAGCTTGCTGTTGCTATTCCGTAATTATTACCTTTAACATTGTTGTAATCAAAAACTATGAGATTCTCTGGTTTAACTTCAAGTTTGGGATCAATTGGAATACAATTGACATCTGCGCCAGTATCCACTGTAAAGGTAATGTCTTTTCCATTAATATCTAAGGTCTTTGTCCATTTAACTCAGTTTAGTGCACACCCACTTATCCTAAAATTTAAATAATTATAATTTACTTGTTTATTATCTTTGATAGATTTGTCTGTACCTGATTCCGACCAGTTTATTGTAGCTCCCTTGGCTAGCTTGTGATCCACTTCCACTAATGACTTGGCGATGCTGTGTTGTTGTCCATGCACTTCTTTTGTTTGCAGTATTTTGCAAAGTGTCCAGCTTTTCACATTATCCCTTTAGCCTTGTACTCCGCTGGATGGTTATAGTTGAAAAGCGCCCCACAGTTGTAGCATCGGCGAGTCAATGCGTTGATCGAGTTGTTTTCCACAGACTTGGTTTTGTTTTCTGCACATTTTAGTTGCTCGTTGTTTTTAGTTGCTGCTTCAAACGCCTTACATTCATTGATGATAGCTCCAACTGCTTATTCTTTGCGTCTTTAAGCTGTAGTCTTTTATCGTGTACAACAATTATGACGCGATTGAACAGCATTCGTTTTTCGTATGATTTACCGCACGCACATTTGAAGTCGTACTTGCTTACGGAACTTCGTCTCAAATTCCAATAATGGCTGCCCGTCGCTCTGCATGACATTGTTGAACTTGAAGGATTCCATCGTGATGTTCTTAAATAGAGTGTTATAGTCAGCAAAATCTTTAATTACTTGATCCAATGAACGAATTGTAACTGCCGCTGACGTTGAAGGCTCTGATGATGTCACGTTGGCGCCCACCATGCCATTTGCAGTTCCGTCGTTCGGGAACAGAGTTCCAGCAAGCCATAGAAAAGTTTCAATTTTCATTGCTTCTGTTCCGTATCATTTCCAGCGGTCATCATGTACATATGTACATCAGAAAAGACCTTTTCCACTTAGGCCACTCAACCGCCAATGATGAACAATCTAATTCGGTCAAAAATATTTACAATATTTTTATATCTGACACCATGTAATAAGCCTGATTGGCTTATAATTAAAAGACTTAATTATTTAGTTTATCGTGGCACGTCTGCTTTTTAGCGTCCCTTTTATTTAAGTGTGGCAGCATATTCTTAATTAAATAATAATAAAATTTATCGATAGTAATTTATTTTAACTTTATATACTAAACATTAACATTAATGTTAACTAATTGCAACACACATACAGTACCGTCCTATCTACATGTACATATCATTGTACTGCAGTTTGCGTGCATGATTCCATTTTACATTTGTGTGAAATTGCTTAACAAATAAATTACACATTTCAACGTATGTACATTTGCTTATATATATCAATTTCAATTCCAGTCGTTCCGTAGTTCCACAGGGCATCCGTTAAGGTAGCGCCAAACTGGTAATACCGTATTCACAATTTTTCAACTATTTAGTTAATAATTAAAAAAGAAAACAACAACAACAACAAAGGAACTAAAATATAATATCCTGTTATATCGACTGACCATATCCAACCATACTACTCTGCAGATATTTTCTAATATTTGGGTTTTTAGAAAGTTTCCAGTGAGAACAACGCCATTTTTGGCCGTGTACGCCTTTACAGTGGAATTATTGTTTTCACTTTTGAATTGCTTTCAAAATAATTTAATCCGACTTTCACTTCTTGGTTTTTTTACTTCCATAAATTCCAGCATCTACTTCTATTTATCTTGAGAGACCCATTTTGCTCCAAAGGTTCGCAGCTGTGATCTGTGCTCCAAAGAGGCTCATCCAGTTCGACTTTGTACTCGCTCCCTCCCGATGTCTCAACCAGAGCGAGAAACTTAAATTAATCAAAGGCGATTATGTTTAAATTGCTTCGCTAAGGACATCATCTGCGTGAGTGCAAAAGTAGGGACGCCACAATACGCTCCTACATAAAGACATTCCTAGTAACCATAATAGCTCTGCACAGGATCAAACAACTATGCAAGAAGCTACCAAAATACAGTCCACTTCTGTTCACTTTGTTTCCAATCAGCGAGTAGACCTTTTAGGCACAGCCATCGTCCATGTGTTCATTTAGGAGAAAACTTCCCAGCCCGAGCCCTGATCGATACAGGTACAGAAGACACCTTCAATCATGTAAAATACTGACTGAAAAGCAAAGAGACATTCTCATTAATCTTAATATTGAGGAAAACAAAAACAATAACATCAACCTTCAAGTTAGCAGCTTTCCAAATTTGTTGGAAGAGCTCTTCGACATTTTTCCAAACGAAGCAAAAAGTCGGGTAATTTTTTTTACAAATTATTGAGTGAATATGTATTTTTATTTCATTTTGAACTTCCTGTTTTTATCTGAAGGATTATTATTTAATTCCTCGGGGTAAATTTAAAAAAAAACCGAGTGGAAAGTTGTATTCCAAATACAGAAAAGGGGGTCGGAGATTTGAACTGCAAGATGAAGAGAAAATTGAAAATGTGCCGAACAGTTGGGAAGATCATGGTCTAGCCCTAGCATTGAAAGCAAGCTTAAAAAGGGACTCCTCCGATTGGACAGACGTGTGTCAAAAGTGGCAAAGTACTTGCCAAATTCGACAGAAAGATATTAAATCGCTGAGCAATTTAGAGTTTATGGAAGCTTGGCCAAAGTTAAGACACGCTAACGTTTCGTCTTTTGTAATTAATCATTAATTTAGTTACTTCTCTGTGCTATTGGTTTTGCTTTGTTGTGTTTGTCCTTTTGTTTTGATTTAATAGTTTGGAATGCGAAATAATTTTAGCTTTTATTTTATTTAGATTCAGATATATTTTCAATATCTTTATAAAGAAAAATCAAACAAACTGTACGAGAAATGGGACCGATTCAAGAGCAGGGTTTCCGTGTACTTCAAATCTCACATACTCAACGGAGCTTGCAGGGAACAATTTCTTCAAATGGAAAATGCAAGCATTGGTAAACTTATTCTTTATGCAAACGTAATCAGCACCGTAACTGCCATATATATATATAAAAAAGCAGTCTTGATCTAAGAAAATGTCTTCTTATTTCAGTAAATCCGTTCTTGGCTCACTATTGAGCACGGAAATACTGAAACCAAGACTGTTGAGAACGGTTTTTTTTCTTGGTGTACTTATTAATCCTTGACTCTTACCCATTAGTTTTCTGTTTCTTCTAAAGAAGTTATTATGATCATCTTTATTTAAGTATGAACGTTCATTTACTCTACTTTCTATCACTCCACGTGCGAACTCATTGGTGGTTTTTTTTAAATTGAACTTTATAACCTCTGTTAAATGGACACAAACTTTTTGAGTGCATGTTGTAATAGTATTTTTGTGTGGATTTCTTGTATAGAAATTTCATGGTTATAGCTTGCTCATCAATTGTATTACGATGCAGTTCAGATTTTTTAGTCGGTATTTTAGTTTTACACATTCTACCAAAGAAACTCACATGGGGCACAACTTAAAACTACTTCTGGCGTAGCATTATATTCAAGAGTTCTATGTTGATAATTTCTAGCTTCAGAGCAGTGTTTTAAAATATTCTTTGCAATTGCCACTCCTTTTTCCGCTAGCCCATTTCTTTAAGGATATCTTGGGCTGGAAAACTGCAGAATTATATTAGAGTCGTTTGCAAAGATATTAAACATAAATGAGTTAAAGGGGTTATTATCACACTCTAGTTTTGAGTGGATAACCATAACTATCGAAAACCAATTCCATACTCTATAGACTTCCCTTTTAGTTGTTTCACAGTCATAAAGTTAGAATATGCGTCAAAAATAGAAATAAAATTTCTTCCCTCATATTCAAATTTGTTTATTTCGGCCATGTAAAAATGGTATTCAGGCATTTCGTCTTCTATTAACAGTTCTTTTTGGTTATTTCTGCGGGAATTTCTGGCATATTTCATAAGCATATACCATCTCTTTTATTTGCGTGTTCATATTTGGCCAATATTATAGTTTACGAGCCCAAGCAAGCGTTTCTCATAGTGTAATTCTGCCTTGAAATAGCTAAATTCTTGGCAAAATGTATCTAGATTGTGAAATGTTGGCCATTACTTTCTTTTGGTATTTGAGCGCCAAGCAGGTCAACTACATTTCCCTTCCTGGTGATATTTCACAGACATTTTTGAGGTATTTTAAAAGATATAATAACATTGTTGCAATCGCATTGTTACTGAGTCAATATCTCTTTTTATCAGGACTTCTAATGGTTTATGGTCACTTTCAACCATAAATTCTCGTCCATACACATAGTAGTGGAACCTTTCACAGGCAAACAGTTCTTTTTCAATTTGAGCCTATTTTTGCTCACTTTTCGTAAGCGTGCGTGATGCAAACTAATGGATGCCCATTCTGTAAAATTAAGCATCCAAGTCCATCTTTGGAGGCATCGGATTGAATTACAACTGGCTTTGAACCTATCGTATACTGCTAAAACTGGTTCACTTGATATTATTTTAAGCAAGTCATCTAGCTCGTTTTGATGTTCTTTAGTTCCACTCAAGGGTGTATCTATTCTAGTAAGGTTTCTAAGCTTTGCTGTTCTTGAAGACAAATCTGGAATAAATTTAGCTAATATTTAAACAGACCAAGAATTCCTGAAACTCCTTTTTGTCATCAGAGGTTTTATGTTGGAAATTGCATGTAGGTGTTTTTGTTTTGGCTTGATTTGAACTACCGAAAGAACTTGACCCATAAACTCAACTTTATGTTTTCTATACTGAACTTCGTCAGGGTTAAAACGTACTCCATTGGACCTTGCGCGATCTAATACCTTCAACAATGTTTTATCGTGCTCTTCAAAAGTGTCTCCCAATATTCCAATGTCATCAAAGTATTCGATTACATTGGGAATGTCTCCAACATTAAACATCTCAGGGTCACTATTGATTCCAAACGGAACACGATTAAACTTTTATCGCCCAAAAGGTGTCATAAAGGTCGTCAATTCAGAAACTGCTTCTTCTAGCTCCATTTTCCGGAACCCTTGGGACAAATCAAGAATGGTAAAAACTTTCTTTCGAGAAAGTTTAACCATAAAGTCATCTATGGTAGGAATCAGATAGTGTTCTTGTTTGATCGCGTTATTAAGTGGTTTGTAAATTATTTAGTGTTTTTGTGTACTGGCGAAATAATTTGTTTTCTACCATTTTTTTTTTTTGTTTTTGCTCTAGTGCTTCGATCAGACTTTGGGGAACCTCATTTTGTAGTGCAAAACAGGTTTTGCATCTTCTTTCAAACCATCGTTTGCTTGTTCGGCACCTTTCCTAGTCCCCTCAAACAATTACTTAAATCTTTCCACAAACGTTTCTTTAGTAGCCGGAAAGTTACACAATGAGTCAATATTCAAATGTTTGACTGAAGATTGAAGACCTAATATAGGTTCGCATTTATTTTTACCACTAAAAATTCAATATTCTTACATGTTTTGAGTTTAAATCAGTGGAGCTTGCTGTTGCTA